>NC_034608.1:53930643-53938143 GCF_900095145.1 Mus pahari | reverse complement strand
GTCACACATTGTTAGTTTTTGTACACTAAGAAAATACTGTGCATGCGTGTATGTGGGTGTGAACTCACTTGTGCATGGGAGTGTGTGTGCCCAGGTAAACATGCAAAGGTTAAAGAGCAACTGTCAGGAGTGAGTCCTCTCCTCCCATGTGGTTGTGGGGATCAAGCTCAGGTCCCCAGATGCAATGAGGAGTCTTTTCTGGCTGAACTACTTTGTCTCCCGACACACATACTTTTAAAGAAAAGTTATTTAGTCATCTCAAACATCAAGAAATTTGGATTAGTACAGTTTACAATTTCAGAAAAAAATGTAATCATCTTATAAAATGCCTTTGATGTACATGCTTTTTAATGTGGCGATTCTGCTCTGACATAGCGAAGCAATCATATAAAGCATGTGGAATTTTAAAGAAATATTTGCCTATGTCCACGAAAATCAATATTGTTTATGAGAAATAAAAACAGCAAAACTTGGAGCTTTGTTGAAATAGAAACTGTTCCAACAGAGAGCTAGACATTTTTCCTAAATATGACATTAGTCATTGATCATTTTGCGCTGTTGCTTACAACTTAAAAGCATCATGGATTCCACTCACATATTTCGCATTTGTAAATAAAACTAAATATGTGGTTCTAGTTCATTAATGTGGGGCCTCGAGAAGCCCATTCTCCACAGCCATTGCTTTTATATTTAAAAATCAACTCAAAATTCTTCCATTCTGTGTGTGAGCTGTAAGAAATGACATCTGTTTGCTGTGGGTTTCCAAGTGACACAGGAGAAGCGGTTTCAGAGTGTGTTTCTTGACTCCACCAGTGCCTCCTCACAGGCATCTTGTCACTATTGATCTAGAAGTTTCTGTTTGCCAAGAGTGAGTTGAAATTTTATCTAATTGTCCTGGTCCTTAATACCAAACTTTGAATTTGAACACCGAAACACTTCACAAGTTAACAACGGGGCCTTGCTCTCTTTCCTGCTTTAGTGACATTGGTCTAGGCACAAGGTGACAAAAAGAAAACTCCCCAAACCAAAAGAAAGGCTCAAAGTGGAAAATGGTGTGAACTGCATAGATTTCATTCGGTCAAGAAACAGTAAGCATGCATCTTACCTTTACAAGTAAACAGCATTGCAGAGTCATTGCTACCGCCCAAGATGTGATCGGATGAACTGTACCCTGCATGTTGTTGTAACAGTGAGAAATGCTGGTACCTTGTGTGCTCATGTAAGTTCTTGAATCCGGTTCCTATTTTCATCAAAAAGAAAGAAGAGCTTCCAGTTATTTCTGTGGGCTATGAAATGGCAAGCCACCAAGGTGCCACATCACAGCAACTGAGAGCATAACTCAAAACTCTGAGCCGAAATAATGACCTCTAAGCCATCTTCACAGGCTTTTCTGCCTCCTTTGCCCACCTGCTTTTCCAACCTTCTAATTATACATGCAGTGTCTTCCCTTATATTTTTTTCTTTACTCTGATGCTAACAGGTCAATAAATATTTCTATCCTTGGCCTTTGGTAGCCTGTGTGCTTACTTCTGAAAGACAGTGGAAGCTATTTGACATGTTTAACCAGCAATTTCATGTAGGTATTCAATACTAAGTAGAGAAAAGTTTACCCAGGGGCCCTTCTTGACTAGCTGTGAGCAGGGTCTACCAACAACATACCCAATTTCTAAGTGAAAAAATAACAAAATTAAAATATTTACCAAGCATTTCAATACCCTGAAGGTCATAAGTCTGAACAGTTCAAATCATACAACAATACTATGAAAGCAGGGAATTGTATGCTATTTATTCTTCCTGTGCCCTGAGACCCTCACAGGCATGATAGCCATTCCTGTGGTAGTAGCACTGGAGAAAGTGAGGCAGGAGAATTGCTGGGAAAAGAGTGGGTGGAGAACATGATAAATTCAAGAGCAACCTGGAAAACTTTTCAAAAGTCTATTGAAATAGGTGTGAGGGAAAGAAGAAGAGAGGAGGGGAGAGGAGAGGAGAGGAGAGGAGGGGAGGGGAGGAGAGAGAAGGGGAGGGGAGGGGAGAAAGAAGAGGGAAGAAGGGACAGGGGAAGAGAACATTGGAGCTGCTCTTGATATTTACTGAGCATTTTCTATACCAAGTGCTCTAGTTTCAAATCAATATTGAGTGCTCTGCAGCTGGTTGCTGCCACTGCTGTTATGGGTGTGTCTCTAAGTTCCCACTGTGTTAGCAAGGTACTACAACTCAGATCCAACAGGTTAATGGGTCCTCAGAGAAAATCCACTGATGTCTCTGAAACCGACTGTCCCTGTCCTATGGGTAGCTAGACACACTTCCTGTGGGTGTTCTGCCGGTCTGTTTTGACGGCGGTGATTTACTAAATGAGCATTTGCTCAGGTTCTGAAGTGCAGAGTCATATGGCAGTTCAGTGCTGTTCACACCATGGGTGCTGAGGCCGCACAGCGTGGCTTTCCTTCCTCTATCCTAGTAGGATTTATTTTTATCTCTTTTTAAGCATTGGCCTTTGAACTATCCATAGCCCAAATTTCATTCACAGCTCAGACTAAACAAACCGGAGAGAGGGATTTTTGTGTGAACTCTGGAAGTCTCTAGCATGGAAGCTATCTACAGGCAGCACTGTATGCATCCCTTGGCTTCCGAGACCACTGAGACAGAAACCCTGGAGGGGCAATAACCTAACCAAGCAGGAGAGAGCCCACTACCACAGAGTAGTCACACTTAGCCCGGGCCTGAGATGCTGCCTCTGAACAGTCAACTCTTCAGACCTCTAGTTTTAGATATAATTCTTGATACGTTTTAGCACTTTGTATAAATAAAGGAATAAAGCAGAATTTAAAAATACTTCTTCATTCTTTTCTTCTCTTTACTCTTAGAAATTTTCATACATTTATAGGATATATCTTGATCACATCCACCCGAAAATTTAGACCTCAGAACAAATAGAATCTTGATTTAAAATTATTGCAGAAAGGTTAACCAAGTACTTAATTTTGTATTTGATATTTAGAGCATACATCAAAGCTGTGTGATCATTTCCCCAATGGTAACAAATTTATAGCTTTCTGTCTGTATTAAATATATCATTAGATATTACTATGGTGGGAAGTTCTTTATATATTTTATTTTCATTTTAAGTATTTCTCAGATAGTTATATAGAACAAAAATAGCATGTTTGTCAAAGAAAAGGTTTTTACTAATACTGTTTAATTTTTCACACTTGTAAGGTAATTGAATGTATTATCTTAATCAGAAGTTAAAAGATCAAATTATTAGACATGTATATGCCTATATAATCAATGAAATCATCCCATATTTTTAATTAAACAAATGCCTTTTGAATTTTTAATATAGCTGAACTCTAGTACTACTACTGTTTTTTGTTTGTTTGTTTGGGGGGTTGGGGGGTTGGGTTTTTTTTGTTTTGGTTTGGTTTTTGGTTTTTCGAGACAGGGTTTCTCTGTGTAGTCCTGGCTGTCCTGGAACTCACTTTATAGATTAGGCTGGCCTCAAACTCAGAAATCTGCCTGTCTCTGCCTCCCAAGTGCTAGGATTAAAGGTGTGTGCACCACCGCCCGGCTTACTACTACTGTTTTTTATTAGATATTTTATTTATTTACATTTCAAATGTTAACCCCTTTCCTAGTTTACCCTCTGAAAACCCCCTATCCTCTCCCCCCTCCCCATGCTCAGGAACCCACCCACTCCTGCCTCCTGGACTTGGCATTCCCCCATACTGGGCCATAGAACTTTCACAGGACCAAGGGCCTCTCCTCCCATTGATGACTGACTAGACCATCTTCTGCTACATATGCAGCTAGAGCCACGAGTCCCACCATGTATTTTCTTTGCTTGGTGGTTTAGTCCCAGGGAGCTCTGTACTGTTATAAGAGCAAACCTTTTTTTTCTTTTCTCCAAAAGCTATAAAGTTATGGAATCTATGCATGAGCCACCACAGTAGAAATCATGAGCAAGTAAAGACAAACCTTGATCAGAATCTTTGGAGTCAAACCCCCAGACCAGAAATTGCCTAGCGATGGCTACTGATGAGTGTTCTAAGACACAGACATGCATGGACAGGAGGGAGGCAGAGTTGCTCTGAGCTGCTTGTTGTGCAGTAGATTGCAGCCTCAATGGAGTCAGCACGGCGTTCTGGGGCTTGGGAGACAGCAGAGTCAGCATCGTACTCTGGGGCTTTGGGGGCTCTTCAGGCTTGTCACATACTGAAGCCACAGGGCTGTTGCCGTCCATTCCTGCGCCAGAGTATATTGGGTCCTTGGCGGCCCCTAGGAAATCATGTAACCTTGAGTGAGGTGGTCTCTTCAGGTCAAGGATATTTCCCAACAGAGCAGGCAGCCGCAGCTGTTGGCAGCCACAACTCCACTGAAGCATGGACTTCAGCCATGGAATCAGAGGAGGGAATTTCAGAATATCGACCGGCACTCATGTCATGGCTTGCGCCTTCAGGGACTGTGTAGGGTGATGCAAATGGCAGCTACCTGAACATTTTGGGGAAAAAAAGGGTGTAATTTATTAAAAACGGATGTTATTCTCAAATTTGCTTACGAAAACCTTTACTTAAGACTTCCAAGAGGAATTAACAATGGAACAATCACCAAGATTTCTCATGGGTAAGAAGTGTGGAATCTTGTGTAAAACCCACCAAAAGCTAACTGTACGGGGCATCGTAAGCGACCTAGTTTCAGTAAAATATGGTGCGTGTGACTGTGGCAGATAATGTAGCTGGAATGGCTTTCAGGGCAAATAAGAAAGACTGACAATGGTGAGAAACAGAGCACTACTTGAACGGACATATGGGGATGATCTTTAAACAAGAAAACAGGTTAATTTCTATCTTTAAGAACTTGAATCTTACAAGCAGTGTAGGAGAATTCATCCAAAGTCTGGAGAATGCTCTCGCAGTCAGCTAAGGAAAGGACAAGTTGACACTGGCATACAAATTCAGGCCACAGAGCAAGAAGGCCAAAGATAAGGACAGGGAACAAGGAATATGCAGGTCAGTCACATGACAGGAAGTAGAACTGAGAGAGTTTGAAGGTGGCCAAGATCCATGGACTGGGAAACTGGAAGAGTAAAGTCACTGAGTAGGATGGATGACAAAGACCAGGAACAAGAATGAATAGAAAAAGGAATGATAATTAAATGCATGAAACTAATGTACATAGAATGCGACATACCGATTTTAAGAGTGCACAATTCTAGGAAGGTTAGCAATGAAAGACAAAGACATACAGAGGAAGATTTTTTCATCCAATACCCAGCCGTTATGTCTTATTGTTTTTCTAGGAATGCCACCTTATGTTAACTGTGATCACAAATAAAGTCAATCTGCTTCTTCTGTCTGTCTGTCACACTGAGCATCCTATGTCATCTTCTTCCCAGCCCACTTAAATCTTAGACCTCCCAGGACTCTCACCAAAGACTGAAATAACATAACGTCATAGTTACATTTCCTGTTGCTGTGATATCCAGGCGAAAGCACCTTAAAGAAGAAAGGGTTTCTTCTAGATCAAGATTTGAAGTTGGTCAGCTACTCACATTGTATTCTTAATGAAGAAACAGGGAGAAAGGGATGGAGGCTCTGATGGCCCCCCCACCCCCATGCCTCTCTTCTCTAACACATTCCCTGATCCCAGTCAGGAACTGGTTCCACCCCCCCAGTGGGTGTATCTGCCCACCTCAATTAATCCAATCAAGATAATCCACACAGGCATGTTCTCGGAGGTCCGATGTAGAGGGGCATAAACAGTTTGGCAGCAGTAAAAGGTCTCAAATGCACATCAACCAAGAGCAAATTCAGAATCAAGTGTCTCACTGATGACTAAGTGATGTTTTTGACATCACTTGGCTGTGATGCATTCCACAGCACCACTGCAACCTTCTGAACACACACGTGCACTGCAGTGTGACCAGGGGGACCATGGCAACACCTTGCTTTAGTATCTAGAGTTACTAGATTAACTAAAGTTAGTTAACTAACTTTAGTTAAATCTTCCGTGTTGTAACTGTACATACAAAGCTGTGTGTTTATACCGAAATATGTCAACTAGCTAACAAAGAGCAAGGACTAAACTTTTTTTTCCTGTCATTTCTCAGCGTGTGTGTTTCAAATCACCGTATGTTTGGATTATGTTGTGTTACACTGGTTGATTTAAAAATTGCTATATGAGTTGCCTATTTGAGTTTTGTTTTGTTTTGTTTTAATTCTTAAATGGGGCTTGGCTTTGGATTAGAGCAGAATTTCTAATAATTTCTGAAATGGCCTTGAACATATGTCTTTCATTTCTTAGCTACATATTCATGCTAAGCAAAGACAGAAAGGTGACTCTCTAAAGGCTCACTGACCATCAGCATGGCTGAAAAGCAAGAAAAGAGACGCTGTCTTGAAGGAATCATAGGGCGGGAAACAAGATGACTGATATCTTCCTCTGGTCTCAGCATGCTTTCATGGGTCTCAAACACCAATGCATGCTCACACATGTGCACATATGCATTAACTGCACAATACACACACGTGTGCACACGCATGCGTGCGCACACACACACACACACACACACAAAACTCTGAAAAAATTTAAAGACACTCTGTATCCTGCAGTATCAAATATTTAGCAACAGTTCACTAATTATTTGTATAAAAGCAAAAGGCACACCCATCTCATTAGTATGCAAAACGCTTTCCTCTTTAACAAATGCTGATATTATATGAATGACAAACTATTAATTTTTTTTAGAACTCTATGATCTGTTATTAGAAAATTTTAAGTTTGTGTGCTGATTATATACCTACAACCTTGTGAAGATGCCTCAAGAATTAAATGTCCCAGAAGGAAGAGTTGAAGAACCCCCCACTCTAGTTTACCTCTTGCCTTTCATTTTAATACAAATAAGCAGACAGTTGTTTGCATAGCATTCAGTCCTCTCTCCTTGGAAGGCCCTTGGCTATGTCACTAAACTGGCTGGGAACCTTTCCTATACTTTCTAGCCCACTACAGGCAGCAGTGCTGCTAAACTTTTACCATTGTCCCGAAAGGGTTTGCTTTGTTAAGCAACACTCAGTTTTCTTTAAGCTTGTAGCACACACTAATGGTACCCATCACACTGTTTCCCTGGTTACTGGCACCCTCCTCTGATCCATCAGTATCCACCTGCCTCCAGCGGACAGGTTCTCTCACATTTTGTCACTTTTTAAGGCTTTATTCTGTTTGGTGTCTTCAGGAGGCACTGAATTCCTGGTAATGAAGTCTGCTTTGATTATATAGCAATCTTACAAATCTTTATAATTAATTTGTTGTCTTAGAGGAGCATTATCCGTCTCTTTGTCGTGGTGGTTTGTAGATTGAGAAATTTGGGAACAGATTATTCAGACAGTTAATTCTAGGGTAGGACCCCTCAGGAGGTTGCAGCCAGGTCCCAGGTTATCTAGAGCAGTAGTTCTTAACCTATGACCCCTTTGTAAAAGGTCAATTGACCCTTTCACAGGGGTCACC
>NC_034608.1:53905643-53925643 GCF_900095145.1 Mus pahari | reverse complement strand
ATTGCTAACTCTGATCCCACATATTCTGTACTAACCATTTCTTTCTCAGTATTCAAAGACTTAGCTGATGAAAAGATCCCTGGGCAGAGATTAGAGCAGTGCATCTCAACCCACCAAAGGGTGCCGAGCCTTTCACGGGGTGACCTAAGGCCATTTGAAAACACAGATATATACATTACAATTCATAACTGTGGCAATATTACTGTTATAAAGTAGACAAAAAAAGATTTTATGGTTGGGGGGTCACCACAATATGAGGAACCGTATTAAAGGTCACAGCACTGGGAAGGTTGAGAAGCACTGGATTAGAGGAAGGGGCGTGGAGCTTCGCCCTGTCCATGATTCCAAACATTAGCCCTGCTTCCACACATTCATACATTGCTGAGCTAGTACTCCAGGAAGTACAGGCTTAGACAAATACAGGAAGGAAGATGCTTGTCTGTTGCAAATCCTAGGAATTTGGCCCGTTCACCTGCAGTATCCCACTCTTTCCCTACGATTGAAGAAAACGTTATTGAGGAATGTTCAGCATAATGCAAAATGGTCTATAATGCACGGTAAAAGGCAGACCTCACTCTTTTTCCATTGGAAGATGTCAAGACTGTAAACAAGCATCCATCTTTAAGTGCTTTGTCTTGGGGCAGGAATAAAAGCAGCACAGTTTAAACCTTTTTCAGACACTGACAAGCAGAATATCACTATTCTTTGATACTTTGCCGCTGATGTCCACTAAATTTTCCTTCTGTTTTTCCCCCTTCGGTATCCAATCCTCTGATGAATTATTTACTCCATAAAATGCTGCGGGCACCTTGCTTTCTTTGAGTTGGACTAGGGGACAAGGCACAGAGTACATAAATTACTATTTAATGCTCATCATGTGTGATGATGGTGGTGGTGGTGGTGAGGGGGAAACTTCCAGTTTTGATAGAAGATTTGAGAAATTTCAAATGGACTCACTCAGCCTGACCTTTCCCAAGCTATGTCAGAAGGTTGAGTCCCCTACTCCAATACAAAGCCCACAAAAAGCTACAAAATCACTGACCATGCATTTCTCTTCCAAATGGAGTCAAATTGCACAGGGCTAATTTAAACATAAAAACATATAGCTCCCAGGTTTCTACATATACCTGTTCATGCAGAAACTGACACTTTATATGTCCACATACTTTGTCTTTTCTTCACACTTTCTCTATTTAATTCTATTTTGTTATAGTGCTGCAGTTAGATTAACTTTTGAAAAACAACAGAATCTAGAATGCATGCCGCTTTCATAAAACAAAGCACCATGCATTTATAAATCATTCCTAGTATTTTCCAAAAATAGGTGTGCTTTATTTATGACTGCAAAGTGTACATGGCTATATGTTCTCTCACATAGGATTTAACTAAGTCAGTTTTAATTTTATTATTATTATTTTAGTTAATCTAAAACCTTTTTAAAGATATTTACGAATGTTCGGTGAGTTTCTGGAAGTAACTCTCCAAACAAGAGATGGTGAGCTTTCTAGGATAATAAGACATTTTTCTGCCTCAATCTACATAACGTGTTCCTTGAGAGTAAGACATGGAAACCCTTCTGGTGAATTGACTGCTTTGTATAATATTTGTGTACATTGCCTAAATCCTGCAACAGCTTTTTCTTTAGGCTGATTCACGTCCTTGTGTGTTTTCTGTACTAAGGAGAAACACATAAACAATTGAGAAATTGCCCAGCCAGGACAACTGGGTTAAATGAGATGAAAGGTCTATGTCCCAGAAAGACCATCCTTGTCTGTCATGTCCTACAATAAGATAAGGAACAATGTCCTGGGTGGAATTCTCAGAAAGACTGGAATATTCTACCTCAGGGAAGACTGAAAGATGAAGAGGTCTTTCATGAGCATGGAAACCCCCACAATACATGACTGTGTTGAGTACGACACTGGTGAATGTGTCCATTATCTGAGGAGATGGGGCCTGCGGAGATTAATAATTCAGTCACCTCTCTCTGCCCTCCACTTAATAGCTGTCATTTGGGTTTGGGCCCCAGCTGCCCTTGTGGTATTCAGAGGGTGTGCTTTCCTGTTGCTTGGCCTGGGCCCACCCATGGTGGCTGCCTGGGATAGTGCTAGATATATTGTAACAATCGTGCCTCATTAGGAATATTCCAAAGAACACATCATAGTATATAAATATATACATTCCTGGAATATTTGTTTCCCTGGCTTCTCAATAATTC
Source organism: Mus pahari (assembly GCF_900095145.1). NCBI lineage: Eukaryota > Metazoa > Chordata > Mammalia > Rodentia > Muridae > Mus > Mus pahari. The sequence continues at coordinate 53,923,425 of NC_034608.1, read as the reverse complement.
ACCACATGGGCCCTTTTCTATTGAAGCAAAAGTTTTTGTGTTGAATGGGATATTAAAATGATTAAGTATGACTGGTTCCTGGAAGATAAACATCTTGTTTATCTCAGCTACCTTTCCTCTGTCAGTGGCGTATTCTTTTCTCCTGCTAATAATGAAGACATACTTGAGCACACAGTCAAAACATGAAGAACGTTAATGAACCATGTATGGCGTCATTATAGTGATCCGGATGTCAGTGAGTAAGTGCTAGCCTTCCATGAGTGACAAACACAAACACTGAGAGGAGGGTTTCCTCCCTGTATTTGGTGTCTGAAGATGTGTGGTCCTCCTCATCAGTGCTGAGGAATTTGTTTGCATGTTTTCTTGAAATGTGGTAAACTGACCACCAACCCACAAGCAATGCTAAGGCTTGTGTATGGAAGCAGTCACAAAGAGTAAAGGATTCATAATGATAGAGGTTCTTACTATAAATATTTAATTTTTATTAGTAGGTATTGAAGAAAGCATAATTTTGAACCTTTGAGTTAGACTTTTCTGTAGCTATAAAAGTAATCTCTAGCAAAGTTTGTCTCATTTGAACACAATTTTTTAGACACTTAGTATCCTACTTTCCATTATCAAACACACACACTCACACATACAAGCATGCATACGCACATACACACACATGCATACACACACATGCACACACATAATACACTCAAAATACATGCACATACACATACACACATGTATACACATACATGCACACACATACACACGTGCATACACTTACATACACATGAACACATATACATACACTCACAAATACATGTACACACATAAAACACATACTCATACATGCAGGCACACACATACACACATGCATACACATACATGTATACACATCACACATACATACACACAAACCTACACATTCCCACATACATGTACATACATACACTCACATGTACATATACATACATGCACATATCACACATATGCATTCACACATACATGCACACACACATATATTCACACACACTTACACATACACTCACACACGTTCACAAACACACACATGCACGCATACACTCATTTACATGCACACACATAGATGTACATACACACTAATACATACATGCACACATACACATACATGCATACACACATACTTGATAGCATTATTTTTCCAGTTGCTCAGTCATTGAGTGAGAGAGCGAAGGAGAGAGACAGAGACAGATAACTAACACAGACACAGATAACAGACAAAGGTTAGGTATTTTGTGAAGAATCTCATTTCAGTGGGGTCAGAATACACAGAAATGGAGGTTCTAGAGAAGTAGATTGATGTGAAGATGGTTTTAATAATCTACGTACAAAATGGTGATGTCTTAATTAAATTTTAAGGAGCACAGAAGAAGAAGCATGGATAGATTCAAAAATACATTGAAGCATGACTGTCTCTATAATGAAGTAATTGTATATATAAAGTAAAGGAGGGGCGACATAGGTTGCTCAATGACCGAGCAACTGGAAAATAATGCTATCAGGATAAGGAATATCTTTCCTCTTTCTCTTCCCTATTGAAAACAATCTTCGACTTTCATTTCAGGTACCTGTCCTAGTTTTCTTTCTATTGCTGTGATAAAACACCATGACCAAAAACATCTTGATAGGTCAAAGATTTATTTGACTTAGGCAACCCAATCACAGTCTGTCCTAAAGGGAAGTCAAGACAGGAAATCGGGGCAGGAACCTCAAAGCAAGAACTGAAACAGACCATGGGGGAAACCTCCTTACTGGCTTTCTTCCCCCAGCTTGCTCATCCTGCTTTTTTATACAACCCAGGACCACCTGCCCAGGCATGATACCACCCACAGAAGTTTAGCCCATCCTACCTCAATCTTTAATCAAAAAAGTGCCTCACAGCCTAGTTGGATGGAGGTATTCTGTCATTTGAATTTCCCTCGTCCCAGATGTTCAAACTAGTCTGTGTCAAACTGACAAAAATCTAACCATCCCGGATCCCACCCCAGACAAGACACTACACTTGGCTCCTATGATGTAACCATACTGTTCTCAAATGTAGAGTCTATGTCAATGTGTGTCTGTGTTGGCAATAGCAATGGGGAAGTCAGGATTCTCTCAGTCTTACCTAGTCCAGCTATGCTGTCAAAAACAGCAATTTTTATAGGTGATGCTTTAGAAGAGGCTGCTCCCTTGGAATTCCATTTAGGCCAGCCCTGATTGCCGCATACTAAGAAGTCCCAAGAATACAGGCAAGAGATAAACAGAACTTTGATAGGGAGCAAGAAATACATTTTAGCGACACGAGATTTGTACCCTGAGTTCAACCCCACAGGAAAGCAGCCCTACAACTGAGTTCTCAGTCCTTGAACTTGCAGTAGGTTTAAGCCATTTATCGGAGAGAGTCCTGGCTTATGGAAAAGTCAGACAGTGACTAAACTGTTTAACTGTTTAAACTGTTAAACACACACGCAGAGCTCCACAGAGAGTTCAACCCTCGGATGCTTATCCACAGATAATGACTTTAGACAGGTGATACATACCCAGCGCGTGAAGAAGAGACTGAGAGAAGCCATGGTAACAGCGGCATTGAGCCAGCAAGTGCCCGATGAACTTCTGTTCTAGATCAAGTAGTATAGCAGTGTGTGAAGCTGACCTCAAAAACAATAAATGAGACCATGAATCCCTGAAATTTTAGAGCCCGTAGTTTACTGGAAGATATCAAGCCATCCAAATTAGTATAGAATTCAGTATGTTTAATAATTGAATGCCCTCAGAATAATGGATGATGTGCAGATTTTTAGAAAGAATAAGCAAAATGAGCTTCACGAAAAAGCTGACATCAATATTTTGAGTAAATATTAGAAAGCAATGGTAAACGCTGTATGTTTACCTGGGAAGGAGAAAGCAGGTGTGCTAAATAAAATAAGAAAGTCATAGAGCAAGAATCAAGATTACAAACCATCTAAGCCCCCATGGACCATCAATGGCTTCTTCTGTCCTTCCCATTCCCAGCTGCATATTTATTTTAGTTAGCATGTATACTTGGATAGGTTTCATGATAACATTTTAATAATATATGCCACCCACCTCTTTGTCTGCCACCCTCCCAGGTCAAGGGCATTGGCTTCCATTCTGCATGAGATGAGATGAGGCCAGGGGAGAGTTCTGAGTAGAAATAGCTCATGATCTTACTTGCATCTCCAGTGGACAGTGTGTAAGGACCAACCCACAGGCACAAGCAGTGATGACAAGCACGAGACCAGTTAGCAGACAAATGTTGCAGTCTGGAGAGGTCAGAGGCTAGACCAATGTTGCTTATATTCTAGATACAATTTTTAGTGGGGACGGGGTTGGAGGAAACAAGAAACAAGGTCAACTATGGTCTATAAGAGAAACAAGTTGAATGACTTGCATGTTTCTTCTGGCGCTCCTAAAAAAATATGAGGGAAAAAACCTCCAAGGAAATGGAATCCAAATGCCACAAATTAAAGGAATGTGTTATTTCAAAGAACTAAAACACCATGGTGCTTGAAAGCAGTCTTTGTGCTTTTAAAAGCTAGAGAAAAACCATATGAATAAGACAAGGACCAAAAATTGCCCATTTGGTTTAATAAATAACAATAGGGAAAAACACCCTTTGATGATTATGGTGAAAACAATTGCAATATTTATTTATTTATTATTTAATTTATTTTTTTATTATTGGCCAAGTTCTACCCCCAAAAAAGTGTTGAGTGTGCAATATTATGACAAAATTTATGGTTAGCTTAAAGAAATAGAATCAACTTATTAGAAGCTCATTAAATCTACAAGTCTAGGGCTAAAGAGATGGCTCAGAAGTTAAGAGTACTGACTGCTCTTCCAGAGGTCCTGAGTTCAATTCCCAGCGACCACACATGGTAGCTCACAACCATCCGTAATGGGATCTGATACGCTCTTCTGATGTGTCTGAAGATAGCAACAGTGTACTCATGAAAAATCAATCAATCAATCAATCAATAAATCTTTCAAAAAAATCTACAAGTCTATCCCATGCACCCAGCACAATGGGACATCGACATTTAGCAGCACATAGTTCAGGTCTCTAGGTATTTACGCACTGGTAAGAATGCATATGTGAATGATAAGAATGCATATGTGAATGAGAAGAATAATACAATCTTACAGCATAGTCATGGTTACTAAGGAGAGTTTGCAGAAAAAGCTTTACACAAGAGAGTAGAAAGATTCCTCAGATGAACTCCAGCTAAGAACCCTGTGACCCAGTCAAGAAGCAGAGATTTTGGTCTTGAAAGTTCCGAGTCTTGTGGAGTCAGCACCTTGCCAGAGGAAAGTCTGTGGCTTATAACTTGCATCCCTTCTACATGAGCTCTTTGATTTTCTTGCCTGAACATGGGCAGAAGAACACAGAAGTTAAGATGATATTCTCCATCCACACCTTTGTATTGGCCTCCTCCAAAGACATTGTCTTCCTGGGATTTAGAGTATTCATCTTCAAATATTGGATAACCATTCATGACCAGCCTACCAAAAAAACCATCATGAGACAATTGACTCCATGGCCTTGAGAACCATGATGAACTTGACCACTGGATCAACGTGCTTAGGCACTGCCCAACTTACAGTAGGGGTTTAATAGGTGTGCTAAATAAATGAAAGTACAGTGAGCCCACAAAGTAGATAAGCTCAGAGCTGTTCTCTAGACAGAGCACCGTGGAACCCACGTGTTCTAGCTGCCTGTGTTAGAACACTGGCATTATGGTAAACCTGGTTTCCGGCAGCTCTTTGGACTGGCTAGAGATATGTCTCTCCTGCAAGTCTGTACTTCTATGGTTTCCATACAGTCTACATTCAGCTGAAGTATAGAAGTTGATCTGGGTTTGGTCCAAATTCACCTGACTGAAAGGGTTGCTTTACCCAATTCACCCTACATCTTAAAGTCCTGGTGTTTAAGGCTTCTCAATAGTGTGTTCCCTGCCCCCCTTTCTTTGTAGGAGATGAAAGTGTTTTTCCAGACGGGCCTGCTGAGAGTGACTTCATGGAAACTGAATAACCTGAGTCCTTGTGTGCCTCTCGCACGGGGGAACTCCTTATATTTATTTATTTTTAAGAATAGACTGGGACGTAGACGTTTCCATGACCAGCTGAGTCATTTCTTACAAAATAAGACTTCTCCTCTTCGGTGAGACATGCCTAGCATTCCGGTCTTCCCACTTCAGTAGTTATGTGCTACTAAATATTCGGTGGAAATGACACATGTCTGGAAGCCTAGAAGGAGAGGCTGCCGATTGGAGAGTACACAATGAAGGTGTTGTACGTGGTTAATTGAGGAAGACAGACTCCCAGATCCGAAATAAAATGAGATCTGCGACACCCAAAGCCTCTGGCATGGGTCCCTGTAAAACTTCAAAGTTTTTTGGGTTTTTTTTTTTTTCCTCCCTGATCACACCTGTAATGGAACCATCCCACTTTCCAGAGCATTTGGGAAATAGAATATACTGAGATGAACTGTGGCCAGTAGATCCTCCTTTCAGAGGGCTCTCTGTGAGTGGGCACTGAAGGGATGTGTGCAGCTTTTCACACAGAGCCCTAGATATGGAGGAGGCTGACCCTGACTCACCACAGCCTACAGTCTAGTATACTTCTCTCCCAAAGGGAAAATGCCATCCATCTGACCCAAAGTACTCCTCCCACAATGTGTCAACAGAGTGGTTCCTACAGGGTACTTTCGGGATCTCTGTGAGGAGTAATAAGAGGACTAGAGTTGTGAAACGGAAATTGAAATAAGAATTAGTTTGCTAAGGATTATACGAAATGGGATGCAGATTGAATCGATATAAACTCATTATTGGAACAGGAAGACATTTGTCCCAGTTGAAGAAAATGTTGAAAGTGTCTGGACACATTTACTTGTGTGCATCCAAATGTGGCAAGAGCTTAATCCCAGAGAAAATATGACATGAATCTTGAACATGGGGAATTTGGCAAGTCTTATTTAGGAAACTGAAAAGAGTCTCCGATGATAATTAGTCTTTTGACGAGATAAAGTATAAACGAATGGGAATTAGATAAAAGAAAAAGAATTAAAAATATGAGGGGGATTTTTCTTAATATGTGAGTTGTCTACATAAACTTAGGGTGGAGAAATAACAGATTTTGGTTAATTCTTGAAAATTTTTCAAAGAAGCCTAAATAGCATATGACAATTTTTAAAAATCCCCTGTCCCTAATCCAAAGAGGCATCTACACAAGCAGAGGTGTCTGTGCCAGTCCTCAGGGCTACAAAGCTAAAGGGTTAGAAGTAGCATTCTACAAACGGAAGCTGAGAGCAACCATTTGACTGAGATAGAAGGGAAGTCAATCCGAAGAGGAGGTTAGCACACTGACTTCCAGCAGAGGTCGGCATGTCATCCAGGAAGCCAGGGCAGAAACTTTCATGTTATTGTCTGGTCTCCTGCTTCTCTTGTGGCGGCAGGCGCGATGTCTCGATGTCTTGAGGGTTGAGAGCCCTGCTTGCTCTTCCGAAAGTTTTACTTCTTTCTCTTTCTCATGCTTTTGGCTCTTTCCTCTGAAGCTAAAGTTTGACAGGAAATTGCCCAAGATCCTGACTGAGAGTTACTGGAGCAAAGGACAAGGACGGGAGCAGAGATGTCAAAATACAAACAACTGCACATACACGAGTATATATGCACATCGGGCATACCTCCCTATAACTCTCAAGTCATAAGAAGCAAAGACACTACTGCTGGAATTCCTTTCCATTTTTAAAAAGCCTCCTGTTGCCCAGAAAGGGTTAAGGGAGGATACACCTTTGTACCTGATTGTCTTCAGCCAAGTAAAGCAAAGCCACACATGCATGCATCTTTGTTCTTGACTGTTCAAGTTGTAGTTCTGCTGCCAATTGTGGAGAGTTCCAAGCAAAATCCGTGTTGCAATCGCCGAATATTGAGAAATGTTTGAGTTCGCTTGGCAGGCTAGGCAGAGATGGCTCTGCAAGAAACTATTGAAAAATAAAGTTCTAAGCGTCTTTTGTATGGTGTTTTAGTAGTTGCTGATATTTGTTTGGTTTGCTGTTTTAATTTTTGTTTCTCAGGGAGAGCAGGTGAAAATACTTTAACCAATGACCTTGATTATGACCTTTGCTATGATTCAGAATCATAGTGAAAGAATTTGCATTAATTTACTCTTCACCTCTCCCAGGCTTTTAGTATAATAGAAAGAAGGGTGTTTTTTTAGAAGAAGAGCTAGGGTCAATTTCCACTTCAGTTTTATGATCTGGAGAGAATTAATTACCTGAGTGTCAGCGCATTAATCCGTCAAGTAGGGGTAATTGTATACTAGGTAGCTTCAAGATTTGCCAGAAGTCCGAAGACTAAATGTAAAGGCTTAGCCTTCCTTTTGTGGATGGTAGGCAGAGTTCTTACAGCACTTGCTTAGAGAACACAATGCAGAAGCAGGCAGGAAACAGGGGCACTGCCCTCAGGGAGCAAGTATTCCAAGGAGCAAATCCCCTAAGTACAAAGAAACTCTAAGGGAAACATCAAGTTGCAGGTTAGCTGTGTGGGTTATCATTGTAGATTTTAACAAAATTAGGACTTAGAATTGACTGTAAATATGGTCTGGTTGATGTTTAGGTCCTACATAAAAGTATAAGTTTACTATCATGGTTGAGACCCACACTAATCCCATACCTGGAATAGTGTGGGACTGGTTTGCATAGTGCTGAATAAGGGACACCAGACCTCGTGAAAAGAGAAAAACAGAAGTACCTACCGGAGCAGGTAGACATGAGCTAGCTAAGCTTATGATAGGGCAATTTACAAAGGCCTCCCTGCGACCTTGGAATGCTTATCTGATGAGGAGCCAACTTCATAGATGAAAAGAGCCAAGAGAAGAGAATTTCAGACAGGAAAATATCCAGGGCAAAGACCACAAGACAGGAAAGACCATAGAATGTTTCAGCAATGGAATGGGATCAGTGTGGCGGTCCACAGAGTAACAGTCAAATCATACCGATGTGGAGGCATAAATTAGGGTAAGTGTGAGTTTTGTTCTCAGCACTGGGCAAGTGCCTTTTCCTTCTTATACATCCCTCTTGTTGATATCTTAGTTCTCATAACATACATTTGATAATTAGGCAGAGATATTAGGGAACAAATAATTTAATCTTATATTATTACAATATATGTCCATACTCAGAAGTGGAAAGGATCTAAGCTAATAACCAAGGTGAACCAAGATCAGAAAGAATTTAGCTCGAATTCCTGGCTCATCCCTGACATTATTAAATGGCTAAGTCTGACACCATATGTTATATAGCCTGTCCAGAGGTTAACTGTACCATGTCACGTGTGCTAATTTCACATTCTTGTCCCCCACTAAGAAAATGTATCTAAACTAGACTTTATGGTCCTGTGGGTCTCCAGTTTAACTAGACAGCATCTAGAAAGCCACAGGAGTTTTCCTGTTCAGCCTCTACACAGTTGATTCTCAAACTAGGGATTGCAACCTCTTTGGCAAACCTCTACCTCCAAAAATATTTATATTACAATTCCTAACAGTAGCAAAATTACAGGTATGAAGAATTATATGGTTGGGGGATCACCATAACCTGAGTAACTGTGCAAAAGGTCACAGCATTAAGAAGACTGGGAACCACTGCTTTATAGCCTGTAAAGTGGCATTGCAGTCACTGTCTATAGTTTTTGTCTCAACTTCTGAGGCATACTTAAGCTACATACTGCTACTGAGTCTCTGCCTGGTTGGCTGATGCAAATTAAGCCATTTTCCTCCTTCAGACCATGAAGTTGCAAAGAGCTGCTATTCTCTAAACTGTTTACTGGTTAACATTCATTGAATCCAACTGCTCTTTAGCTTGGATTTGATTGGTTGGTTGGTTGGTTGGTTGGTTGGTAGGATAGATGGATGGTTTCAGGAAATGCTTTCTTCCTTTCCTTCACTCATTCAAAAGTACAATGGTGTCTCATTGCTTAAATTTACACTCTCTAATTCTCTCCCCCAAATCATAGCAACATTCATTTTAATGTTATGTAAAATTTTTGTTTTTGATCAATAGCTAAATATATTTTGAAAATTCCTTGAAGAATTTTGCAAAAGTCCTTGGGTAACTGGAAATAGTCTTGGGTGTCCCAACACCTGCCTTAGCAATCCTGTTGCAGGCAGATTTCAACACTGAGGCTCGGGTTGAAGCTTCTTCCTCTGGAGCTGTGCTTCGCAGCAAACGTCACTCTCTCCTGATAATCAAGATCCCCACACAAGCAGAGCTGCAGGTGTGCAATGTCAGCAGAACTGGGCCTTCTGTTTATAACTTTAGCCCCACATCTTTGAAGTAAGTCCCTTCTGCCTGATTTGTAGAGTGTTGCCTGAGTGTAACATTATCCAATAAAGCCAAATTGATGGGTTAAGGATACAAAACAAGTCATTGCAATTGCCAGGAGTTCCCAGGGAGCTTATGAGGCAAGCTTTATAACGAAGAAGAGAGGAATGAAAATAAGAAATGTTTTAAAATATGATCTGTAACTGTTTTGATTTTATATGACAAAGTAGGCTTTTACCTTTCAAATAATTTTGTCAACAAGTATCTTTGAAAAGTCACAAGCTTGAGGGGGTCACACACCATGAATTTTAGTAACTTTGACGTAAGTGCTCAAGTGAAGAAAATGAGAAGGACATGATGTTCTTCGGTGATTGGGTTAGACTGAAAGGAACACCTTTATGTCTCTTTGTCTTCTTTTTCTTTGTTAACATCTGCATTCGGCTCCAGCTTCACAGCATATTAGGCTCTGATCTTTAGGGCATTGTCATCCTGTGCTTTCTGATGGGGTTACTTGGGAAAGAAGAGCTGATAGACAAAATGGAAGAATATTTTGGTATATATGAGTGTGTGTATACATATTATATAAACATTTGTGAATGTACTACATATACATTTATGAATATATTTCAATATGCATGTATATACATATATAGTGTAAGAAAATATAGGAAACAATTTATTAATAATTTGTATGGTAATAACTAATAATTGATAATTTGTCTGGTAAGCAGAAAGAAAAGAAAAATACCTATCCAGAATAACAAAGAACTTTTGGTTCTAAATAAAAATACCAAATACCATCGCCACCCCATTGCTCTACATAGAAGTCATACACTGGGACCTAGGCAGTTTCACCCATTTGTAGACAACAAAATGGATATTTTCAGACCATAGTCAGAGTGCTCATGAAGTTCTTCAGGTTGTCTGTTTCCAAATATGTCTAGAATGGACAAAGGCTTGTGATATCAGTAGCTTTGTTCAAAAAGAATTTTAGGTAAATGTGAGAATATTTGTTATTAAGAAAAATGTTGCAGTAAGACTAACACTTCAGGTTTCTGCCTAAAAACTGTCAGGAGGTTTCTCTCATTGAAGATATTATACAATTTTATGTCATTTTGAAAATTAAAGGTGAATTATAAAATGAGATACATGATTTATGAGAATGTGTCTGTATCTTATGAAATGTGCATCACAAAAAAATTTTATATTTTAATTGGATGTTTCTCATTACTTGAAAATATTTTCAACAAGTTACAAAATGTTTATTAACTCCAGATATTCATGCAGCTTTGGGGGGGGCGGTGTTTATCATCTGTCTGGACTTTCATTAAGTGGTCAACAAATCTATCGCTAACCTCTCAATTATTGTAATTGTCAAAGAAGAAAATTCTGAAAATACAAAGAATGGGGATTTGACTCATGAAATGAGAGTCATTCTGTCTTAAAACTTTATTCTGAATTTCACAATTCTTGCTACACCATAAGGAAACTGCCAAAAGCAATAAAGTACAGAAGCACAATAAGAATGTGCCAGAGTTCAGGGAACAATTGCCCTGGTTTGAGCTTCATGACCTATAATCTGTTTAGGTCATCACTGACTACTATATAAAGCATCCCACAACGTGACCATGCTTATCTCTCACATGCTCCGTTTGAAAGCCAGTATTTAACCAGGAAGAATTGACTTTGGAGGCTTAAGAGTTGGGAATCAATTGACCCGATGATAAATGAACTCGTTTCCTCTGACGTGCTCTATTTGAAGCATGTGGGTGTCAGACAATGGATGAGGACATGAACTTTATATCTAGGCAGGATTGTATGTAGCCACTCTGGGTCACAACTGTGAATGCTTTGTCCAAGATAACTTTCTAGAACTTGCGTTTTAAGACTCAAAGTGTGGTCTGTGGGAAGATCGTAGCTGGCCACATGATCTTCTAAAATAAGTCTAAATTATTGGTTCACTTAAAAGTTAAATCTATCGTGCGGGTCTAGTACGAATGACTACCAATACAGGACAGCCACTGTATTAAAACTGTTCTAGACCTTACTATATAGAAGCGACAGTGTAATAGAAACTATGAGCATAAACTTAATTATGGAAATGAGCAAGGTGGCTCAGCAGATAAGGGTGCTTGTCACTGAGCCTGACAACCCGAGTTCTATCCCTGGGCTTCGCATGATAGAGAGAACTAATTCCCTTGACCTCCATACTCAAACCATGTTTTCATATGCATACACTACATACATACATACATACATACATACATACATACATACATACATACAAAAACAACTTTTAAAACTGACCATGACATAATTTGTAAATTATAATACAAGCCTTAGGAAAAATACTGAAAAAGCAAGAGAGGAATAATGACGTCTCTTTGGTGGCATGTCAGGAGAAATGGCTAAGCATTGAAATATAACTGGCACGTAATTCACACAGTAGGAATATGTGGTAAGGGAAAAGGAGAGACAATTCAGCTAAAACAAAAACAATGGTCTGATTTGTGGAATACTGTCTTGCTGAGGAATCTAAATAACTCTGGGTCTTAGCAATGGGATTTCTTCACTTTTCAAAGGAAGGTTGGATTGGGCAGCTTTTGAGTTCAGGGCTAGGTCTAAAAGTCTAAATAAGATTGTGCTAAAACTTCCAGAGGCAATGGCCATATGGAAGCCAGCCAGATGATATCAGTTCCTATAAAGATAATATTAACTCACTATTCCATTTTTTTCTTTTTTAGAAAAACAACTTCCTTGATGTCAGCACAAAAGTGCTTAGATGAACACTTAAAAATGTCATTTTTTTTTTAAATGGGTCAGTACTAGTTTGGCTTACAGATCCCAAAAGAAGAGCTTGTGGTTTTGAGTAGAATTTCCCAAGATGTTATTCTAGAGACTGGGAAGATGGCCTAATGGGTGAAGTGTCTGCTTGCCACAAAAGCGTGACGATCTGAGTTCAAATCCACAGCACACACACAAAAGCTTGACGTGGTGGCTGTGCCTACGGCCCCCAGAACTGGTAAGAGGTTAGAGGGAAGACAGACAGAACCCTGAAGCCCAGGGACCAGCCAGCCTAGCTGAACAGATGAGCTATGGTTTCATTGACAAACCTTGTGGAAAGACACCCAACATTGACCTCTGGTACACGCTTGCACACACACACACACACACACACACACACACACACACACACATAGTTTATATGTTATTATAACATGATTCCTCCCATAACGCATATACTAAAGCCCTCCTCTGGCACGTGACTTGAGTTTGAGTATGGAAATAAGTTTCAATGAAGCCTTAAGGTAGGACCCTGATAAGATGGGTTAGTTACAACGAGACACCAGCGCTCTACTCACCACCTTAGATCACATTCCCAGGAAAGGGCATGTAAAGATGCAGACCAGGGTGACCTTCCAGAGACCAGAGAAAGGGCTTTTGCAGAACACTGAACTCTTGGTCATAGACTCCCAGCCTCCAAGCACATGAAAAAAGTCCTTTTTCTCATCCATCCACTCCATGATTGCTTATGATGCATCCCACAGTGATGGAGACAGATGATAACAGAATGCACTGTTTTCAGTGAGGATAAACTCTTTATATCTATCAAGTTCCGGTATAAAAGCCTACTGAAATATAATTATAATATTTGAATATGTGGGTTATTTTTCCTATATGGCAGTTATTGGGTTCTAAATTTAGTCTGATTTTAATCAACCATACAGCAATGTTATAATATCAATGGCCTTAGGCTTGCTCTCTTTGTTCTTCCATTTGGAACCATAACATTGATTAATCTAAAACATTTTTTTCTTTCCATGTATCTGAACTTTACCAATTAATTAAGAATGCTTGGCATTCAAAAATGAGCAAGCAAAAACAGTGAAACATAATCACTCTTTTGTGTAAGACCAGTGATTTTTTTTCCAACCAAAACAAGCTAATGAGTATCCTGCATAAATGAATTTCAGTCCACACAAGCTTAGGTTAAAATTTTTAACCGCGGGCTGGAGAGATGGCTCAACAGTTAAGAGCACTGACTGCTATCCCAGAGGTCCTGAGTTCAAATCCCAGCAACCACATGGTGGTTCACAACCATCCATAATGAGATCTGACGCCTTCGTCTGTGGTCTTCAAAGACAGCTACAGTGTACTTACATATAATAAATAAATCTTTTTAAAAACATTAAAAAGCAAACAAACAAATAAAAACCCTCATCGTTTAAAAATAAATTAACAGCTAAGGGTATCCTGTCTTTATACAAACTACTTTTTCAAATATCCTTGGTAACTAATGTTACCAACCACTCAATCAACACCTACTTATTGCCAGATACAACGTTGAACACTAGAAATAGACAAAGGCAAAGAGGCTGAATTGCTTATCTGCTATCTGTACTCCAAAGTCAAGCTCATGCGATAACAAAATTATAAAAGGTTTGGGGCTATGCAGCAGGTTAAAGACTGTAATAGGAGCAGTGGAGGCTGCTGTGAGTGCTAGTAAGAGCAGCTAACTAGTACTTATGCCTTTTGAGAAAAGTCTTAGCTAAACAAAGCCTGAAAGGAGGTTGTTATATCTAAGGTGCAAGTAACTATGTCAAGTGTAGAAATGTTAATCGGTAGGAATTAGCCAAGCAAAGTCCTAGGGAATGTGGTTATTTCTTACACAGTAAGCATCTTGTTGAAGTCTCAAAGGATAGAGCACAATCAATTATAGACTCAAAATAGCTGGAAGGGGAGAACCCAAAGGTTGACATGGAAAAGCAGATATTGGTGGAGAGGCAGAAGACACCCATAACATAGTTTACTTCAACTATCGTCACAAAAACCAACTGCTACGACATCTACTCCCAGGGTACAGAATATGAGGAGGTCACAGGTGCTGGAAGAAAAGTCCTTTTGCTACAAAAACACAGAGTGATGGGCCATGAGATCTTTTGTGGGTATAAGATCAAGCATATTTTCTTCTCTGACTCACAAGAAACTCCATGTTGTAGATGAGAGAAAGGTGTTCCTAAGAGAATCTGCGTATTAGCTTTCTATTTCTATGACAGAATGCCAGAGATGATCAACTTAAATAGTTCCTTGGGCTCAGAGTTTTGAAATTATAGTTCATAATCCACTGGCCCCTTGTTTCAGGGTCCACAGAAAGGTGTGACATCATGACTGTATTGTGACAGAAGAAGAGGCTCAGTTCACAGCAGCCTGCTGAGGAGGAAGTAGGGAATCTCATTTCCCCTAATGAACGGTATTTCTTCCATTAGACCACACCTTCTAAAGAGTCCATCATGTTCCAATAGTACAGCAGGTTTAATATATAAGGCTGTGAGGGACACTTATCAAAACCAAGGTATCTAACTATCCTGACCATCCATCCTTCTTCCCTTCCTCCTCTAGGAGTTTCTTGGGACAGGTCTCACCATGACTGGACCTTTGTAGCCTGTCTGGTTTGTAGCCTAATAGGTCATCACCTCTTCTAGCCATATTTTAGGACAATGTAGTCAGTGTTAACAAGAACAGCTAAGAAAGCAGAGTCATATTACATGAGATATGAAAACTATGCATTAAAAAAATGATTAATTTTCAAGTAAAATTAATGTCTTGTGGTTTTTGTTTATCATGTTTCTAAGAAAGTCTTTTATGTATAAAGATATATGTATATATATATATATCATATAATATATAAATATATGTATGTATATGTGTATATTATGTATACATAATATATATATTAGCTTATGGAGTCATTCAAACCATAATAAAAATACATTGTATATATCAAATACACTGGAATTAATTAAAGTGAGATTAATGATCACTTTTGATATGCAAATCACAGTATAGATGCCTTGGAGAATATTAGAATTGACTAAAAATCCTGATAGAAATTTTTAAAATTTTACTCTTGATATTTCCTTTTCCTTTAATTTTTTTCTACAAATAATGTCTGGAATAAATGAATGGATTCGTGTTATATGCATGAAATAAATTTGATGTAAAATAAGGAACATAATGTGCCGGGCGTGGTGGCGCACGCCTTTAATCCCAGCACTCGGGAGGCAGAGGCAGGCGGATTTCTGAGTTCGAGGCTAGCCTGGTCTACAAAGTGAGTTCCAGGACAGCCAGAGCTATACAGAGAAACCCTGTCTCCAAAAAAACAAACAAACAAAAAAATAAGGTACATAAAATCAGATCCCAATGTTCCAAACTACTGAAATCTTATCATTTCCTTTGAAAGCGAGGACATAACACAGACACCCAGGCGATTGTGATTTTTGTATGCTAGAGCTGACATTGTTTTCCCTGTAAAGAATTAGGTAAGTATTATTGCGGAGTTTGTGTTTCCTGTCCTCAATTCTACCTTTCACGGTAGAAGTAAAGCATGTGTCATGGAAGAGAGAACATGTGAGTCTGTTGTGATAAAGCTGGGAGCACTATAATTACAATTCCAGATAACTTAGAGTTGTCATAACATATTCTTCTTCTTTTTCTTTTGAAAAACATTTTATTTTTAACCTTTTAATTCTGTGTGTACATATGAGAAAGAACATGGGTTTATGCATGTGAGTGCAGTTCCATCCGAGGTTAGAATAGTCTGTTAGACCCCGTGGAGCTTGAGTGGCCCAATGTGGTTGCTAGGAACTGAATTCAGGTCCTCTACAAAATCAGTACGGGCTCTTAACTATGGGGCCATATCTCCAGCCCCTCCTGTTTTTCTCAAACACCAAAAAGAGTTATCCATAGACAATGGCCAAACTGAGACACTTGTGGCTGGATATAGTTGATAAAAGTAGTTGTCACTTGCTACGTGGAAAGTTTACACGATGGTGACAGTGTCCTTGGTGGCCATCAATGTCATACGTCATGAAGGATGTGGATGTAGGGCTCCAGCCTGCCTCCTCTTCCTAGTTCATGCCATTAGCCTCTTAAATGTTCTGTGATTTTATTTTCTCACATATAAAACGGACATGATAAGAACCCTCTCTATTGATTTGCTCTGGGTAGGCTAGTTTATATGTGTTCTGATTAGTTTATGTTACCTTGACACAAGCTAGAGTCTGTCGCAAAGAGGGAGCCTTACTACAGACAAGCCTGTGTTGCATCTCTCTATTGATGATGGATGGGGGAGAGCTCAGATTGCTGTGGATGGTTCCAGCCCTGGGCTGGTTTTCCTGGATGTTATAAGAAAGCAGGCTAAACAAACCATGAGCAGCAGCGAGCCAGGAAGCAGCCTTCCTCTCTGGCCTGTACATCAGCTTCTGCCTCCAGTTCCTGCCCTGTTCCCTGGATAATGAACTACAAGCTACATAGGAAATATACCCTTCCCCTTCTCCAAGTGACTTTGGTTATGGTGTTTTATCACAACAATAGCAACCCTAACTAAGACAATGTATAATAAATATAGAACTTCACTGAATACAATAAATATTGTATTCATGATTACCAAATAAGCAGACACACTATTGAAAATATTTCAGATCTCTCCTTTAGCCTTTGAAGTTGTCTTGGTCTATTTTCTATTCCTATAACAATACTGAATCCAGGAAGTAGAGGTTCTTTCAGTTTGTGGTTCCCAAGGCTGGGAATTCCCAGAGTGTGAGGCAGCAATATGCTTGGTTACTGTTTAATGCCTTGGGATACTTCGGCTTATGACAGAAAGTAGAGCAACATGTATGTCTAAAAAGACAATGCAGGACATTATTTTATTTTATAACAATTCAGTCCCCAGAGAACTAACCAAGTCCCATGAAAAAGTATTAGTTCCCAACACCTGTCAACACCAGTACATTGGGAATTAGGGTTCATATGAACTTGGGGACAGCACATACTCAAACCATAGCAGCTACCATTTAAAAATCATGAAAGGAAACTTTATGACACTGCTGTCACCTTCTTTATTCCTGATAAATTCCCCAAGTTGCAATTCTTCAGAACTTTAACTCCAAACAATCACCTGTGTTAAAGTCTACTCTAAGAGGTAAATTTTATAAAATAGATCACTACAGTTCAGTATTTAAATAGTTTGTTATTTATTAAGATATTTCCAAAGAAAGGTATAAAAGCATGAGGAGAAGTTGATAGTTGCAAAAGGGGTCTTCCATGCTCCCTGTGAATTGTGATAGTCAGCAGCCTTCCAAGTTGACTACTCTAAATTCACCGTTCTCATTTAGAAAGCACCTGATAGTTTTCTTCTCCCTCACACTTTTACATAAAGATCTTACATTCTTGGAAAGAAGATATAATACATGTACTGGATAGCTTTGTGTCAACTTGACACAGCTGGAGTTATCACAGAGAAAGGAGCTTCAGTTGGGGAAGTGCCTCCATGAGATCCAGCTGTAAGGAATTTTCTCAATTAGTGATCAAGTGGGGAGGGCCCCTTGTGGGTGGTGCCATCTCTGGGCTGGCAGTCTTGGGTTCTATAAGAGA
>NC_034608.1:53878764-53904502 GCF_900095145.1 Mus pahari | reverse complement strand
CTCACACGAATTAAGGTAAGGTGTTCTCTCTCTGTCTCTCTCTCTCTGTCTCTCTCTCTCTCTCTCTCTCTCTCCCTCTCCCATTGTGAAATGATTATCCTCTGAAAAGTCCATCAAAACATACTTCATTAAGTCTCATAGCTTCCTGCATCGATCACTAGTGATGCTGTTGGTCAAGAACATAGGCCCAAGCAGAACATCCCTTGATATTGTTAGAAGCCTTCACGGCCTTCACAATATCATGTCTGCTTGCAAAACTAAGAGTATGAAGATTGTGCCAAATCCCACCAATATTTATACTATGTTGAGGTAAGGTCTCTACAGCCAACATTGATATCCTCATCATGGCAGTCCAACGAACTCAGCCTCTTGAGTTAATGTGAGAAAGGAATCTTGCATTCATCTGTAGTATTCTACCTGCATGGGTCATTTGGTTTGAATCAGAATCTATTCGGAGAGTAAGTCGCCCCCTCAGGGTCTCTCTGTTTAGCTAATTTTAGATTATTAAATGAAGTGAGAATCCACTCTGAAGGTATGTACCATCATCTCAAAAGAGTGGAGCGGAGCACATGAATAAAATTAGAAGAAACCTGACTGAGATCTGAAAGCCCCAATGCTCTGCTTGTACATGCTCCTTTGTGTGAGTGGAGCTGTCTTGGTGTCTATTATGAAAGAACAAAACTTTTAATACTATTTACATATGTGACGTGTAGTATTTTTATTTTATAAGCTCCTTCTCCCAATAACAGAACTTTTGGCCATAGAAGGGAGTCTGAGACCCAGAGTGAATGATCAGAATAACTGTGGACATTTTCAGGCTGGTCAAACAAGATTCTTATTATCATTTGTCACCACAGAGGAGAAGATTGTGATTCCCACTGTGCCTGTGGCCAAAGCCCTCCCTCTGTGGACAAACTGGCTGAAGACTAAAGTCAGTGGCAAAGCACAGACACAATGCTGGGTCCTTAAAGCTACCACCCTGAAGCCACACCCAAACTTAAACTCGGAATTTGTGAAGTCGGAGCCTGTCATTTTTGCTCCCATACTCCTTTGCTATGGCTTCCTGTTACCTGGTCTGAACTTTCACTCTGGGGAATTTGGGGTCGTTTTGGTTTCCCTCCTTTCCTCCACAGGCCCCCTCAACCTCAAGTCCATCTCAACACGCACATTTCTTTGGGATGTTTACTTTTCAATTGTATGGACAAAATAAAAACTTGTGGTTTAAAGAACAAAGAGGTATGAGTACACACAACAGAATGTCACAGGCTTTGACTCTGCCTCCCGATTTCTCCCTGTAGCTTTCAGACTCCGCTTGCTGCTCCCACTGCTGTTTCGTCCGTACTTCTGTCTCTTGACCTTACCTTTGTTGGCTGATCGCTAAGGAGCTAGTTGAAACCCCAGTTCTTTGGCGGGAGTTTTCTCCAGTGGTTGTTTGACTACACAGAATATCCTTTGAAATATCACTAGAAGCCTGCATAGCCTTTACAGTATCGTGTCTGCTTGCAAAACTAAGAGCATGAAGACTATGCCAAATCCCGCCAATATTTACACTATGTTGAGAAGGGTCTCTCTGCAGCCAACATGGTTCCACCATCTGCTGAGTCTCAAAGCCCCCGCTCATCACCAGTAATGACTTAGAGCTCTCTAGGTCTGGCTCACCTGTGAAGCACAGGCAAAATTTTCTTCATGGATATTAGTGAAAGATGGTTTTCAAACTTTCTCCGGTATGAACTTGAGATTTTTTTTTTCTAAGCTGCCAAAAGAAGTATATTTGGATTTTTCAAGTTTTCTCTTGCTCTGAATCCAAGAGGAGAAAATAATATTATTAGAAATAACTACTGTAATGCAGAAAAGGTAACAAATGAAACAATTTATTTCTTGTAAATAAAAATGAGAGTGTGAGCTGAGAGTTCTGGACAAGACCATTCCAGACCTTTGTCACCTCCCTCCTGGCCATATCCTGGTCACAACCTGGATGATAAGAAGACCAGTAATCCCATTCCATGCTAAGGACTGGGCACACAAGGCTAGCCATTTTCAAGGCACCCGTGACTCATTTTACAAAGAATATGGGAAATATTTAAGTTCTAGTACGTGATGTTTCAAGAGTTTGACAACAGAGTCGACAGTCTTCATGTCTTACTGTCTACAAGAAAACAAGCTTTGGGTTCTGAAGAGCACACTTGAAAGGGAACACTTGGACCACAACTTGTTTGCAAACTCAAACTAGCCTCTAAGTCATTCTCACCACTAACTAGAAAATCTTACGTTCAGATCGTGAACTTATTTGTTCTATGCTCAAAATCAGCAGACTGCAATATGATTCAAAAAACCGCTCCTAATACTTTTGTGAATTCCTTAACATGAAAATTATGGGTACCCCAAATGGAGCCAAGTTGTAGACACATGATACTCTCCAGCAGTATTGTCAGAATAACCCAGGGTCCCAGACTCAAGATGTCACTTCTGCAGCTTCAACCACATAAAACCCCTTTTCCTCATGTGCTTTGAGAGCCTTCCCATTGTGCATTAAACATAAAAGACAAGGTGTAACATATCCAGATGACAAACTCGCAAGTTTCTCTAGTATTGGTGTGAATATTACATTAAGCACCTCCATAGAGGTTTGATACCTTATATTTCCTCCCAAATCATCACTGGGTTCAAAGGTATAAGTGAAGAATTGCACTCACTCAGCAAATCTTCATTTGAGCTGGTATGGACTTATCTTTTCCAAAAGACCTTCCAGCCTGTCCCTCCAACCCTAATTCAACTATCAACCAACTCCTTTTCTTCCTTAGCTGTCTCTCTGAAGTCACCTCTCACTCTCCTTGCAGGACCCTGTATGTCTGTCCTTTCTCTACCACATTCACTTTGGATTTCATTCTAGCTGAGCTGAGTCAACTCTGCTTCTCATGCCTTATTGTTCTAAGCCACTCTTGATGTCTCAGGCATGTGACAGCTGGATGTTCTTAGAGAAGAAAAAGTGCATTCCGGGATCCCATCCTTGAAAGTTTCCTTTGCCCTCAAGCCAAGTATGTTGGGTAGAGACATGTGTGTCCTCCCTGTAGAATGAATGATGGAGGTTCCTTTACTACATTCTATTCTGGAATGGCATTGTATTGTTTGCCTTCAAGATCTACTTTTGAAAAAATTATTCTTTTCCACTATCTGACTTAATGACATAAAGAAGAAGAGGCTGACTAAACTGGAGGCTGGAGAGATGACTCAGTGGTTAGGAATACCAGCAGCTATTGCATAGGACCTGGACTCAGTTCCCAGCACCCACATGGCAGCTAACAAGCATGTCTAAACCTAGTTAGAGATCTGATGTGCTCTTCTCCATCCTTAGGCACTACGCAAGCATGGCACAAAGGCATACATGTAGGCAAGACACCCATACACACAAGATACAAATAAATAAAGCTTATAAAAGTTTTTTTATTATTATTATTTTCTTTATTTACATTCCAAATGCTATTCCGAAAGTTCCCTATACCCGCCCCCCGCCCCTGCTCCCCTACCCACCCACTCCCACAACTTGGCCCAGGCGTTCCCTTGTGCTGGGTCATATAAAGTTTGCAAGACCAAGGGGCCTCTCTTCCCAGTGATGGCCAATTAGGCCATCTTCTGCTACATATGCAGCTAGAGACACAAGCTCAGGGGGTACTGGTTAGTTCATATTGTTGTTCCACCTACAGGGTTGCAGCCCCCTTCAGCTCCTTGGGTACTTTCTCTAGCTCCTCATTTGGGACCCTGTGTTCCATCCAATAGCTGGCTGTGAGCATCCACTTCTGTCTTTGCCAGGCACTGGCATAGCCTCACAAGAGGCCGCAATATCAGGGTCCCTTTAGCAGAATCTTGCTGGCATGTCCATTAGTATCTAGGTTTGGTAGCTGATGATGGGATGGATTCCCAGATGGGGTAGTCTCTGGATAGTCCATCCTTTCATCTTAGCTCTAAATTTTGTCTCTGTACCTGTATCCTTTCATGAGTATTTTGTTCCTTATTCTAAGGTGGAATGAAGTATCCACACGATGGTCATCCTTCTTGGTTTTCTTGTGTTTTGCATAATGTATCTTGGGTATTCTAAGTTTCTAGGCTAATATTCGCTTATCAGTGAGTGCATATCTAGTGACTTCTTTTGTGATTGGGTTACCTCACTAAGGATGATATCCTCCAGATACATCCATTTGCCCAAGAATTTCATAAATTCATTGTTTTTAATAGCTGAGTAGTACTCCATTGTGTAAATGTACCACAGTTTCTGTATCCATTCCTCTATTGAGGGACATCTGGGTTCTTTCCAGCTTCTGGCTATTGCTTATAAAAGTTTTTAAAAGAAAATGAATACATGCGTTAAGTGTATATGTCCAATTATATATCTTTATTTCACCATGTGCAACTGTTTAATTACAAACTAAAACAAACCCTTTTCTCTTCTTCCTGAGAAATAGATACCTAAAAATATATGTCCAATTATATATTTTTATTTCATCATAGGCAAATGATGTCTAATTACAGTCTGAAACTCACTCTTTTCTCTTCTGCCTGAGAGATAGAAAAGAAAGTGTATTTAATTTTTTATATCTTCATTTACTTTCCTAAGAGACTGAAGATCTTGTGGTCAAACATCATTGTAATAGCTTCAGAGGCATGGTTGGCTAATCTCCTATCACCTTCATATATAGAGTCTTTGCCTGCCATTGCTTTGTGGCAAACATTAAAGACCACTTGTCCCCAGTACTGTTTTCCTGTTGTTTTGGATGATTGGTTGGTGGGTAGGTGGGTGGAAGGGTGGGTGTGTGGTGGCTTGGTTGGTTGGTTGGTTGGTGGGTAGGTGGGTAGGTAGGTAGGTTGGTTGCTTGGTTGGTTGGTTTGTTCATTGGTTGGTAGGTAGGTGGGTTGGTGGGTGGGTGGGTGGGTAGGTGGGTGGGTGGGTTGGTTGGTTGGTTGGTGGATAGGTGGGTAGGTGGGTAGGTAGGTTGGTTAGTTGGTTGGTTGGTTGCTTGCTTGGTTGGTTCATTGGTTGATAGGTTCATTGGTTGGTGGGTAGGTGGGTTGGTGGGTTGGTTGGTTGGTGGGTGGGTGGGTGGGTGAGTTGAGTTTTTAAACTTTTTTTCCTACTTTGTAACTACTGTAAAGATAACACCAAAAGATAATTCATCTCTTCTCAAGCACAAAGTACTTACACATTTGTTCCAGCATCCCAGTGTTCATTATGCACTCACTGAAAAAATGGAGAATATCTGAATGGATGATTTATAGGTTAAAATACAATCTCAGACACTATCAAATCAAAAGAAGTCACAAAATGTTGAAAACATTTTCCAGTTTCCTAATGGAAAGGATAATTATCAAATGTTTTAATGCCTTAGACCATTAGTGCTATCCTTCCGGAAACTGGAGTAATTAAATACTTCAAATATGGGCCCCTATCATACATCAAAATTATAAAGCATATGGACTTAGATTCACCTGCTGTGGATTTTTCAGAAAAAAAATCTAGAATAAGTACCTCTTTGAGAAAAATCAGCATAGTACATCTATGAAATGAGTCAGAGGCAGAGAAGTTATAACTTTTGTTGAAGAGCAGTTTAGTGTCAGAAATGATCAAAGGCGTGGAATCAGAAACAGCCAGCACTCTTATTTCTTCCTTTCCTGAGAGCTTGAGTTTTCAGAAATTCACTTTGTATCTTCAATGCACCTAGATTTTTTTTCCTCAGAAAATAGGAATAAGCAATTATATCTGCCTTACAGATCTACTGACATCCAAACAAAGTTACAGACCTAAGCTACCTAGCATTGTATACCCATGCACCCAAAGACACACTCAACACAAACCTTCATCTCATAACGTTAATATAGCATATTCTGGCACCAAGAATTCTGGTACAAAACAGGCATGCAGTGTTCGATGCTTTGCTCCACTTTGTGGTTAGAACTAACTGGGGACCACATTGCACAACCCAGAGACTTGTGCAGAATGGCACAACCCTGTACATGATGTTCCCATATCAGGCACAGAGCCACTGCTGTCTGGTCAGAATAATTACTTGTTGTATCTACACTCTTGGTTGCAAACGACATGATTAAGTGGTACAAGTATGGCGACGCGGGTAACGCTGGCTCGCTCACACCGACTGAATCTGTAAAAAAACAAAAAAAAAGCCACTTCTGTCTGTGGTTTCCAAGCACAGGGAGTTGCAGAGAGCACAGGTAGGTAGGCCTGCTTTGCAGAAGTGCCAGTGATGGTGACAGGTTAGTGCGAGTACTAATCTAATGTTTAGAGATGGTGGAGATTGAGCTGAAAGGCAAAGCCATCTCAAGTTGTCAGAGGGAAAAGCCATTGTTTGGTCACCATGGTCACACTGAAAACAACCTTGAAGCCCAGCAATTCCAGATGGTGAGTCTTGTCATTGATATATGTTGTATCGTTGCTCTCCAGGGAAACAAAACCCATAAGACCGGCTGAAGAGAGGCAGTGAGGAGCAGAAACAGAGAGAGAGAGAGAGAGAGAGAGAGAGAGAGAGAGAGAGAGAGAGAGGGTGAGAACTAGCCTGAAGAACCCCCTCACGTTATCAGGGGGCTAGAGAGCCCGTTCTCCAGAGCTGAAAGGCTAGACACATAGACAAGAGTCCATAGCCTGACACTGAATATAAATTGTTCAAGTTAGCAGGTTGTAAGTCCCGTAGAGCGCAGAGCTTATGTGCTGCAGCTGCGAGTCAGAATTCCCTTTTCTTCAATACCTGATTCTTCAAGTTTCCAGCTGACAGACATAATGACCGAACATGGTATATACTATGTAAATCCTTTTCCCTGCCATGGATTTTACTGCCCAGGGGGGAAGTGGCTCTGTGGTTTCATTTATTTTTAGCTCATTAATTATGTGTAGACCTTCCCAGATTTGAAATGGTTTTTTACCTGGGAATTAGCAGTGTCAAAGAAAGTGACTTAATTGAAATATTGCAAATGTATTCTCCTAAAAGGCTCATTTCAGTATTAAATGACATATATGTGACTATAAATACACACATGTGTCTATAATGTTTAAATATGTATGTATATTCAAAAATTTAAATTTAAACCATTAGGTTCTAAGCATTTTAGATAAGGAACACTTGACCTGTAATGCATAGCTTATAGAGTACTGACCAATACCCTAATTAGTTCTTTATACCTATTCAATGGCTGTTCATCTGGTGGTGTACCTTGGTTTCACCTTAACACAAGAGTAGAGACGTTGGTGGATGGCTTCCCATCCTTTCCTTTTACAATCAGCTTGCTATTGGCTATCCTGGATGGGTTTTTCTTCCCTCAAGCTCCACTCTCAGAGCTGCCTAATATTTAGAAGAATCCTGCATCACTCAGAGCATACTAGGAAGATGAACCCACCTGCTTTATCCATTGGAGTCCCACCATGGCAGCCCAGTTCCTTGACTTTCTTTTAGGATTCCTTACCACCTTCCACTGTTGTGGCATCCTCAGGTCTGGTGGTAGTTCCCAAACCAGAGAGCAACTGCAGATCCCATAGGCCAGTGTCTCTTGGCATATGCTTAAGTAGCAAGAACTCTTAGAATCAGGAAAGCTCTCGAAGACAAGCTGACCATTTTTACTCTCCCTGTAGGTCACTGTGACTCGCACTGGAGTCTAAGAACTGTTCACTGTCGAAACATGGCACATGCCCCTTGCATGTGGTGTGCCAAGCTGCAGTGCACCTTCACTATTCTCCTTTCTGTATTTGATCCAGCTCATTGCAACTCTGAAGAAGACCGTTAAGTTCTTAAGTAATCTGTCAAGTGCTGTGGAGTGCAAGAAGTTTCCACATGTCTTGGAAGCTAAAGAAAATATTTAAACAACAAACAACAACAACAACAACAAAAGACAAGAATTTTTTGACATGTGATCTCTGCGCATTGTTTTTTCCATTTATTAGCATTTATTACTTGTAAGAATGGGTTACATGGTGATGTTTTGTATGTTTATGGAATATACTTTAGCCATCAGAAGATGCTACGGTATCGCTCCTCTCCTCCCGTTTCCCTTCCTCTACCTGCCAGCCTTCTTTTCACTTTCATGTATCATCTCTGTTATTTTCTCTTTTCTTTAGTCATATATATATATATATATATATATATATATATATATATATATGCGCGTAGATAAAACCTGAGTCCATTAGTGTTGCACTTATTTGTATGTTCCTAGGATTGACCACTTGGCATTGGACACCCACTTAGGGGCTTCATCCCTGGGGAAGACTGTCTCTTCTTTTCTTGGCATCCATTAATTATGTGTAGCTCTTCACCTAGGGTTGGGCTGTCTGAGAGTTCCCCCATTCATGTCAGCATGTTAACCAGTGGTGTCGCTGTGCAGGTCTTGTTTAGGTAGCCATGTTGTTGATATTTCATGAGTTCTACTCCCCTATCTTATGTATAAGACACAGTTTCTCAGCAGATGTCTTGGCCCTTTGGTCCTTATAATTTATCTTAAAGCAACCTGTTCTATAATTTTCCTGAGCTGTAGATGTCATGGTTGTATTATGGATGTATCTATCCACTGGGAATGGGCACTTGCCCACTATTTTTATTGAAATCCTACAGAATACAATGTTTCTGTTGGACTG
The DNA here is from genome assembly GCF_900095145.1 of Mus pahari. Lineage (NCBI taxonomy): Eukaryota > Metazoa > Chordata > Mammalia > Rodentia > Muridae > Mus > Mus pahari. The sequence continues at coordinate 53,895,876 of NC_034608.1, read as the reverse complement.
GAAACACTATGTAGTAGTTTTCACCATGTAAATGATTGTAATTTATTGTTAATATGGTCTGCCTGTGCCACAGTATGGGAAGTCTAAACCCTCAGACAGACTGTAATGCTGATAGGCCACCTTAAGGAACAGGAGTGGTCACACACAATTGGATATGGAGATACGGTACTGTTTAATCATGCAAAACATATGTCTCTGGTATGATTTTATGATGTTACAAAGTAAAAATGTATCAGTTATGTGCTTGTGAGCCTTAGCAGATAGATTCAGTAGAGAATTTATGGCTTGAGCCATACATAGTATCTCTTTTATACTCTTTTGTTCTCATTAAACAGCAGGTAGGCTCCCGGTCCACCTTAACTTAACTTCAGAATTGGTGTCAGCAGAGATGGCAACTACTAGCTCAAACACAATTATTTACAATTGCAGTAAAAAAGTGACTTTTAAAACCATGCCACTGTGAGTCTAGATGATTCATAATGATTTCCAAAAGACTGTCACATACCACCTCCCACAAACCTCTGATGGGTATAATTATTATCCCAGTGGCCAAGTGACATGTTTAAATGGAAAGCAAGTTGGGGCAAAGCTTGCTTTCAATCTAAAGTCCAATGCATCAAAGCCAAGGTAGAGAAGTCATGTGAACTGTCCATTTAACAGGACTGAGTGATACTGCACAGAACCTTGTAGTACACCACTCATAATATTACAGTTTTTACTCTTGTTTTTACCAGAACTGGTGGAATAGATATTCTGCATGTACCATACACATGTCTGCATTCTAACACTGTACTTTGGGAAGCCAAATTTCTTTATTTTGTCTCTGCCTCCTCGATTCTGTGAAGCACACAGTAAAATCGAACAGTGTGGAGACACTTCAGAAAATGGTTCACTTATTTCTTCCATCTGTTCACTGTTCGTAATGCTAATATGATTAGGCAATAAAAACACTTGTAGCATACAGATCCCCTGTGATATGTTTTTATTCTGGGTCCTGACCTTTGAAAATATCGGACCAATTATTTTACAGCATGATTAATGAATTAATCTCATTATAAATTTAAATCTTCCATCACTTGAAAATTAGGCAGAAAATAATTTAATTGGAAAATAAATCCTAGAATTCATTATTCAGCAATGATCTGAAAAGATCTTCACTCCATTTTTCATCCGGGAAGGAAGATAGTTTCCATTTTGCCTTTGGCCAGAGACAATTGGTTTGGTTTGGTTTGGTTTGGTTTGGTTTGGTTTGGTTTGGTGTTGTTTATTATTCTTCATTGTCTTAAATAGCTAGCTTACTAAATCACTGGCTTCCATTCGGTTCTTTCTCTAGCTATATTTGACCAACAAATTTGACAGTGGTTTTGTTCTGGTTCCGTTTTCTGAGATAACTATCAGCATTCCGTGGCAATGTCGGTTTGCATTTGAGTGACACCTCACTGGCCTCCCCAGCTGTGGTCTGTTAGTCACTATGACAACCTTGAAGGAAACCACTGCTCTTCTTACTTGATAGGTAAGGAAGACAAGACAGATATCTGTAGAATTTCTTGACTGCCCAATCTCTATACAGTCTTGGTAGGTAAGGGTTAAAAAATAAAGCATGAGCAGTCAGTCTTGTCCATGCAGAAAACTGTACTAAGAATGAAAAAAAAAAATCTTTCCTCGGATTTTTTTACTTTTCTCAATACAAAATATCCAAATCAGTTAGCAAAGGCTATAAAACACGTAATCCTATCTAATGTCTCTCTAACATAAAACAATAATTTCTATCATTGTAACTCTGTCTTCACTCTCAAAAAAAAAAAAAAAAATGCCGTCCCATACACAAGCTACATTTTATGACTGCAGATATATTACAAGGATAAAGTTTGATATAGAATCAACTGCTTGGCTTTGACAAATAATGAAATTTGTTTTATGGATTTATATTAGTGCCCTCCATCTCTACTGAAAGACCTATAGGGTCAAGAATTCACTGAATTATATTTTCTTTTTTTGTGTGAGTAGCTAGATGTGATGGTGAATATTCAAGTGTGTGCAGGTGTGAGTGTATGTGTGCACACGTGCATGCATGCGTGTGATTGCATGTGTGTAGGTGTGTGTACCTGTGTGTGCATGTGTAGGCCAGAGTTCAGCACCAGATGCCTGTCTCAGTAGCATACCTCCTTAACTTTTGAGACAGGCTCTCACACTGAACGTAGAGCTTGTCGATGTGGCTAGAATAGCTGGTCAGAAAAATTTAAGGATCTTCCTGACTCCACCTCCACCACTGTGATTACAGATCACTGTTGCTCCCAGCTTCTTCGTACAGGACCGATGGGGATCTGAACTCGGGCCTTAGTACTTGTAGGGCAGGCACTTTACCGACTGAGCCATCCGCACAATTCTGCTCTTAGATTTTTCATTTTGTATAAACGGACTACCTACCAGTTAAAATTAAAATGCAATTCATCAAAAGTTACCTTCAGACTCATCCGTAAAGAGCAGTTGTTCTTCCAGTAGACCTGAATTCAAATTCTAGCACCTACTACGTGGCTAACAACCATCTTCAACTCAATTTCTCTCTTCTGGCCTCCACAGACAGCACGCGTGCGCTCATACACCCACCCACCCCCCATACACACACACACACACAGCACAGATATACATGTAAGCAAAACATCCATATGTTTAACATAAAATAAAAAATAAATATTTTAAAGTTATTTTAACTTTTGTGATTTGCAAAAATGATTGTTTACAAAAATACATTCTTGGTCAAAGCCAGGTTGTTTTGAAGTTAATGGAGTCACAATTACAAATCCTAGCACGTATAAATGTCAGTAGCGGGTCAAATGTTTTCTCTTAATGTTATCATGAACTTATAGTAGACTGTATGGGGTAAACAGACTCCTGGGGTTCTAGGAAAAGGCACACCAGATTTGGTATTTTGTTGTTGCTATTTTCTACAAGGCAGAATATCTACACCATCTTCCACTTGTTGAGACCTATTGTGATGAAAGCCAGGGGCTTCTGGAAGCTTGGCGAAAGGCAAATTAATCACAAAGGGAGATTTGCTGTTGGTTTTATGGGAACTTGAGAAATTTGAATCCAGGTTTGGACACCCTTCCCTTAACTGTCGTGCACCCTCTGTTAGACTGTCACATTCCTAGAGAATCCGTACAAACCAATCTGGAAAAGACTGTGACTTCGTGTTATTTCCTTCACCGATATGAGTAGTTAGTTGTCCATTCATAAAACTGTTGCTTCGCTTGTTGCTGGTTTCCATATCCCACCCTCTGAAAAAAATAGAGATAGAGACTATGAATATAAAAAGCAAATACAAAAATACAGGGGAAAAAAAGGGTATATTTTAATGACAATGAACTAGACAGATTTTTTAATCCTCTAACAACTTAGTCATGCCCCTTAACTGTTCCTGTGTCAATAGACTTCCAAATTGCTAAAGGCCCCAAGATACCATCTCCAGCCATCTTTTCTTCCCTGTCTATTCTGCCTTAGAACGACCTTTCCCAGTCCCACGGTCTTCAGAATGCCTTGCACACTAGTGTTTATGGGATGCACAGGACCAGCAGCTTGAACCTCCTGACTCGACTTCAGTCAGGCTCGCCTTCCCTTGCATGTCCTACAGAAGCCATCTTGCTTTCTCTGGTTCAGATGTTCTCTGGAAACTGATTCAGATGTTGTCAGTAACTCTAGGGTTAGCAACTATAATGGTAGACCTGGCTAAACCTGGGAAGCATACGTTAGTTACTGGACTTAAAGGAGCTTAGAGTGCTGGGGAACACACACCTATCACCCATAAATCGTAACTACAGTTATGACGTGGTATCTTGGGTTTAACACAGGAAAACCAAACAACTCGTGTCTTTCCCACGCACACAGGTCTTCAGGCAATAGACCAGATCAGACCGGAAAAGTCAGCCTTTGCTTCCTCATCCCAGTAGCCCATTGATCTGCACAATTACTCCAGCCCCCAAACAGCTCCTTACCCTTGCCAGAAAAGATTAATGCAGGTGCTCCCACAAGCCCAGCGCTTGTGGTCATTGCTTCCCAGTGTCCCAGCTGCCCTCCCGCCTCTCCTCCTGCCCCCCACCCCCGCAGTCTAGCCTCTGGAACAGTAATCTTCTACCGAATTAATCCGATCAAGATAGTCTGCCTGCTTAAGACCTGCCAGCTGTTTCCCATCGCAGCCAGCCACGGAGGAGGGCTTACACATGCAGCCTGTGTCTGCTTCATGACCTCTTCCTTGGATCTTCTTTCTCTATGCTGCAGTGCCTCTGGCCTTGGCCTTGGGACACACTAAGCTCCTTCCATGCCCAGGGCTCCTGGCTTGCTGCCCCCCCTTCCTTTGCTTCTCAAGTCTGTGTGGCCCATGCTCCTTCTTGGACTACCACAGCTTCACAGTGCCACCTCCAAGAGAGCGGCCTTAATTGACTACTGTGGCGAAAGCCACCCTCCACCCCCACCTTCCACACACCCTATGATTTTCTTGTTTCTCTTTCCTAACCTGTTTCTGAATCTCACATTAGCTGACCCATTTTTCAAGTGCTCACCCTTCACTGTTGCAAAGTTAGCTTCATGAGAGGGGTTTGGGGGTTCTGTTTATTACTGTTTGTTTGCCCAGTGCTGGAACGGGGTCTAGTGAAGAAGGTACTCAGAGACACTCTGGCCTTGGCCTTGGGACACACCAAGCTCCTTCCATGCCCAGGGCTCCTGGCTTGCTGCCCCCCTACCTTTGCTTCTCAAGTCTGTGTGGTGCATGTTCCTTCTCGGACTACCACAGCTTCACATTGGATCTGACTTACAATGAGCTTCGCTGTGTTTTCTCTTCTACTGTGGAGTCTGGTGACATGAACAGGTTTGTAGATACCTGTGAGGTCAACGTTAGGCAAAGAAGGAAGTGTCAGTCTAATGGATTGACAATGTAGATGGGTTTTGACCTATGCGAATTTTCATTTTATATATGCTTACTACAGCCATACTTTGGGGGTGGGGCTCTGAGAACTGTACTTTTTTTTTTAGCACTAAGGTTCGAACCCATTTCCTCGTGCACGGTAGGCAAGTGACTGCCATTGAATTATATTTCCAGCCTTCTCTCTCTTGTAATTTTCACATTGGCTCTCACCAAGTTATCCAGGGTAGCCTGAAACTACTCTGTAGACCAAGCAGGTCTTGAAGAGGTGATCCTCCTGACTCAGCTTCTCCCATAAACTGGAATGACAGGACTCTGCCACCAGGCCCACTGAAGTTTACTAACAACTGGAAGGGTCTTTTTTCCAAAGCAGACTATAACCCACCTTGACTAGTTTGAGTCCTCCTTGAACATCTGTATTCTTCATGTGATGAGAGATATATAACACTGATTTGAAAAGGATGTCTTGAAAGAAATTATTTGAACATAGTCATCGCCATCATCATCATCATCATCATCATCATCATGAGATACCGTAAACATAATTTTCAAAGTTGTATAGGAAGCAGTGAGAAGTGAGGCAGGAACATTTCTCAGAAGATGAAAGCAGTTGGCATACAAGCCAGACAAGGGCCCGAGTTCAGTCCCCAGGAGCTGATGTAGTAGCACACACCATCAATCCCAATACTCCTACTGTGAGATGAGAGGCAGAGACGGGAGTTAGTGGGTCAGCTAGCCTGGAGCACAGAGTACACGGGCAGAAACAAGAGGATCTGTCTCAACACGGTGGAAGGTGAAAACCCAGTCCCAAAGTTGCCCTCTGCCCTCTATTTTTGGGCCATCATGCACATGCTTGTACACATGCACATACACGCACATGCAGAGAGCGAGAGAGAGCGAGAGACAGAGAGAGAGGGAGAGAGAGAGGGAGAGAGAGAGGGAGAAAGAGAGGGAGAGAGAGAGAGAGGATTATTTGTCATTTAGTAAGAAGTAGAGTTAAGAATTTAGCTCAGTGGTGGGCAGAGCATTTGTCCTGAGTTCAGACACTACCTTGGGAAAACAAAAGAAAATAGAAAAGTAACATCAATAGCAAATGCTATCTGAAAACTGCTGTTGTTTTGTAGAACCCGGGTTCGTTTTGTTTTGGTTTTGGTTTTTGGTTTTTTTTTTCTTCTAGCCTTGCCTTATCCAGACACACCACAGAGGTGATGTAATTGGTCCCTGGACCTTTCAGGAAGACACACAGGGAGCTCACATCTCTTTCTCCAGCCTTCAGTCGGGCGTTTCAAGCATCACGGGGTCACTTTTGCACAACCATTCCAGAAGGAACTCAGAAAAAAATACCAGGAAATATTCTAAACCATCGCCCACACTGGGTTTACAGATGGGCTCATTAAGAAACTTTTAATTTATTTCTCAGAGGAAAATCAAAACCAAGACAAAAATCACTCCACAGCATTTATTCAAATGTTTCCAGAGGCTTCCAGAATGCTCTAATGCGTTCTCTAAATTCTCTCTTTTCAAGTACTTTCTTGACAAGAGCCCAGGTGACTCAGGGCTAGAAATACTACAAAGCCAAAAGTCTTTTAAAGAGGTTGAACAGGGCCCACCATGCTTCATGCTGGTGAGTGAACACACGGATCCACTTCAGAACAGCTTTCAAAAGTGGCTGAAGTCAGAGGTGGGGTGATGGTTGTCGGTAAGGAGCTTACCCCACAAACATGAAGATCTGCGTTCAAACTTCGTACCGCGTAAAAAATGGGCATAGAGATGCACATCCATAGCCCCACTATTGTGTAAGCAAAGGCAAGCTATCTATGCAGCCAGGAAGTGAACTTCACTTTCAGTGAGATATCTTGTCTCAAAAAATAGAGTGGAGATTGTGATGGCTTGTATATGCTCAGCTCAGGGAGTGACACTATTAGAAGGTGTGGCCCTGTTGGTGTAGGTGTGTCACTATGAGTGTGGGCTTTAAGACCCTCATCCTAGCCGCTTGGAAGTCAGTCTCGTCTTAGCAGCCTTCAGATGAAGATGCAGAACTCTTAGCTCCTCCTGCACCATGCCTGCCTGGATGCTGCCATGCTCCCACCTGGACAATATGGACTGAACCACTGAACCTGTAAGCCAACCCCGATTAAATGTTGTCCTTATAAGAGTTGCCTTGGTCACGGTGTCTGTAAAACTCTGACTGAGGCAGAGAGGTGCTGGGGAAGACCCCACCACCGCCAACCTCTGTGCTCCAACTACATACATAACCCTACACTAATAGACCTTCTGTAGGCCTTTGTCTTCCACCTTCATGAGCACACTCGTTCCCCAACACACATACACAAACAGAACACATAAGCACATTACATTTTTGAAAGTGTGGTTCCACAGAGATAGCTCTATCTATAAAATGTTTTCTGCACCAACATGAGGACCTGAGCTGGAGTTCCCAATAGCCATGTACAAGTTGGCCACAATAGCACTCATCTGCACTCCCAGTACTGGTGGTAGGGGTGTTGTGGGAGGAAGGGCATTGGTCAGCCAGCACAGTTGCTCTGACAAACTCCATGTTCAGTGAGAGTTCTTGTTTCAGAGACTAAGGTAAGGAATGACTGAGGAAGCTACTCAATGTTGATCTATAGCCACCCCTCCCCAAAACACACCTCTAAATAAGCATTTTTTAAAACAAATACAATTTTATTGTAAAATATTCTGTTCAGAACTTTACTGCATGTGATTTGGAGTCATTAAAATGCTGGAGTAATTTAGCAGTTTAAAGGGGGAATGGGATCGTTAAATGAACACTGGAGTCAACCTAATATGTTTGACTCCTCATGTTCAGAAAGACCATGTTGTCCTGTGGTCTCATCCTGGATGTGTGATATCAAGAAGCAGACTGTCATACAGGAATGAAACTGTCCGAGACAAGAAACTAGTATCAATAGTCTTTCTGTGTGTATGTATATTATGTAAAAATATTTATCTGAAGTCTAAGAAATTTCAAAAAGTATATTATATTTTAAGCAGCACAAAACATCCCAGGATTTGCTGTTTATGGAAAACATTTTTGTTTCCTGGTGGTTTCTCTTTTCTTCCCTCCACTTAACTAGAACATTATTTTGGTTTTGGTTTGTTTGAAGATTTCTTTTGTTCCATCACTTCTTAAATAGCAAATGGAAATTCATGGGGGGCTGGGGCACACATCACAGTCCTAGAATTTGTGCTCGGCGTGTATGAGCACCCTGATTCACTCTCCAGCACCCCACACAAACAAGGGCATAGGGACACTGAGCATAAATTCCTTGCAGAAAAAATAGAAATCAGCTTCTGGGAAAGTGGTAGGGTTGACCTTTCTGTCCGTCTGCTTACTCAGTTGTGTTGAGATAATGTTTCGTCTTGAGATAATATTTTGCTATGTATTTCAATCTGGTCTCAAACATTGTGTAGGTTGGCCTCAAACTTATGACCCTCCTGCCTCAGATTCCCAAGTGCTGGGATGACAGGTGTGTACCACCATGTTTTTCCCTCCTCGATTTTCCACAACGATAGATGTTTCAGCAAAATGCATGTCTTCATCTCAAACAGTCTTTAGCTTATAAGGTTCTTTCTTTTCGTTTCCAAGGTGTTTGCCTTCTACTCTTGTATTTTTGCTATTACCACACTGTATAGCTTAGAATTCCTTTTCTGTGTTCCCATGTCATAACTTCATAAGCCTTCCTCAAAAAAATTTTATTACAAGAAAATACCACACTTTCTGTCATCCATCAGTATTTTCTCGACACAAAGCAAGTCAGAGTGGCAGCCGTCACTCGCAGCAAGGAAACTGTAGTTCCAAAACAAAGATAATTTTAGTTTAAAATGTATTTCAGAATTTGGAACTGATACTTGTTTCATCTTCTTCTGTCTTTAAGGTCTTTAAGCTAATAATAAAGCATGCGTGTCTATTCAAGGGTATAGGAGATGTGTACCAGTGTGGTGCTCTTACCATGTCCTATGACCAGGCTCTCATTGTATAACCCATTCCAATAGAAAATAGAAGACATTCCAATGGAAAAACCAACATGACTGTGTCAGTCACTTTTTTTTTTTCTGTCATTGAATCAAATCACGGAAACACCGACTCAAAGGAAGATATTACTTGGCTCTGGTTTCACGGGATTCAGTCCCTGGTGATGTGGTGCCAGGTTTCTAGGCAAACTGCAAAGCAAAGCATTGAGGCAGCAAGAAGCATGGAAAGCAGGAGGCTACTCAGTTTGTGGTTGATGAAAAATAGTCAGAAATGAAAGGGACCTGGGAAGCAGGCAGGACCCTCAGAGCCTTTCTCCCTGGGATCTCCTTCCTCCAACTTGGCCCCATACTGCAACATTTCCATAGCTTTCTGGAGTACCACCACCAGCTGAAGACTAAATGTTCAATTCTCATAGGGTATGCTTCCTTTTCAGGCTGTAGCAGTAGCCAAGCTAGATCACAAAATGACAAAAATTAAATGAGTTTGAGCTTGCTTACGAAAAAATCTTCTATCGTTCCCCCTTTATAACAAATGTGTAGACTTAGAGACTAAGGCTCTTAAGTAACTGAAGCTGGGAAATAGCCAAAATCTCTGGGCCCAGAAGAACCTGTCTCCAAGGACCCTTGATTCTTTCTCCCTTTTCAGTCAGGCCTTTATATCTCCTGATTCAGATGGTACTTCTTTGAAGCCTTTGGTGGCATATTCTTAGCTTGAACTCTTTTCTGTTCCATTTCTACCTACTATGTTTATCTTTCCCTACTTTCAGACTGTGAACGTTCTTCAGAGTGAGGAAAAGCTTTGGAGGGCCCGTTTGTTTCCAGGCTCACGACACATCTCTTGAAAGAGAAGGCATTTGGAATGGGCCTGCTCAGCTTACCCTGTCACAATCAGTTTGAAGAAAGGCTTAACAAGCAAACAAGACAAAAATGGAAACAAAGGTCCTGGGGGTGGGGGTACGGGTGGGGGGGGGACAGTGGTGTATGAAACCCAAAGCTCTCAATAGACAACCACATCATACCTTCTCTCATTAAAGGTATCTTATGCCCATGATCTAGGGTCTCTGACCATGATGCAGGAACATCACAGCCCAACCCAGGATTAGCAATGAGCCCATGGAGGAAGGCTAGCAGTGACTGGACAGAATGTGATGGTCTATGCGATTACCTATAGTTAATATTCACTCAAATTCCCCAAAGACACAAAGGTCTCCTAAATACTTGAGAGATTAGGCAAACTTATAAAATGTTCTTATGACATCAGCTATTGTTTTCTGTAAAATTTTACAAGGATTGAGTCTAATACTTGATCAAAATATGTGCATGTAGCCTGCTGAAGCTTTACCTCAGCTGGATTTGGCTGAATTCTTTTAATTATTAAAATTGAATATTAGATGAGTCCATCAACCAAATGTAAAAAAAAAAAAATCAACCTTGTTTTAGGACAGTGTATATGAATCAGGACTCCTTTCTCGATTCCAGATACAAATAAAGGCAGAGCATCAGATATGGATGTCGCATGCTCTTGTATACATCAGTCAATAAGAACTACTTGACATATGAAAGATATTTTACATAAGGAGGACAAGAGGCAAGAAAATATTTGTGCTACTTCTGTCCTTAAGGCAAAAAGAGTTTGATTGGACAAATAAGGCTGGTAATCACAATATGCAAGGCTATACAACTAGGTTTTAAGTAATAAGAGGAGAAAAATCAAAATAGTAATAGTACTTCCTAATCACATGGGCGATGATGCACCGAGCATAACTGAAGTTCACGCAATCCCCAACTCAATCAACAAATGGAAATTTCTAGGAGTTATTTTGTGGTTTTCTAGACCTCTTGGCAGATTTGATGGGCAGAACCCAGATACGGATAGAACTTCTCACATAAATGTCAAGATAACGATGTCTGGAAGCAGCTTGGAGATGGCCAGGATTCCTTTTATCCCACATGGTGTAGGAACAGCAAGATGTATCCTAGCAACATCCAGCCATGCCTTGAGACATTCATCTACTGTCCCAGGCTCTGTACCAACACTGCTGTCTCCTGTGTTTATATATTGTGATGTGGGACCACTGGAATACTCTTGAGACATCAATAAGATGCTCATAAACCCAGAAAGCAATTCCTGTTTAAAGAACCAACATGAGGAGAGGGAATATAAGGTTTTTTTTTCCTTCCAGTCAGATGGTCATGAGCCACTGCAAGGCAAGAAGTTGATCTGTTGTATTTTTCCAGGTCGGAGTTGTCTCATGCAATACTCACTCAAAGGAGGAAATAGATGGATCCATACCCTCACCAAGGATACAAGGATAACCATCCTTGCCTCCTTCCCTCCTGCTTGCTCTTCAGCGTACTGCTATCTCATCTATCCCCAGCACATTCCCACAGTTGCAATATATATATATATATATTTGGAAACTGGCACTTTGCTAGGAAGCATGGTCATATCTCCATTGTCATCTGACTTGGTGTCCTCTCGACTCTGCACACACCCTGTCTTATTTTCACAAAGCTTTCTTCTCTGTACTATGAGTTCCCATTACAATTCCACTATCTGGTCTCAGTAACTACAATGTCTTCCCTTTCTAGCTTCAAGTTTACCTTCGTATATCATCCCAGACCTTGACGTTGACCTCCAGACCTCTCTGATGTTTAAAAGTCTCACTATTCTACAATTTTTTTCCAGTTAAACTTGTGCAAAGCCAAGTTCCGTTCCTCATCACCCAGCTTAATCCACCAGAAGATTTCTCTACATGAGCAATACTACAGTAGACAAAACTACATAGACAATACTTGATTTTGTAAAGGTTCATATATCAGGAAGCTAAAGATTTTTAATAGTACCCGGCCCCAATGCTTCCAGTGAATACACTGCTAAGCATCTGCTGATAATTCTTTACTCATACATAATTCATGCGTGCCACTCCTTCCCGCTCTGACCCTGGTCCACCTCAACCTTTTCTTTTTCCTGACCTTTTTTACTCTTTGTACTAATCTCAGCTCATTTTCTTCTTCTGGATGCATTCTTCTCACAGCAAGAACAATCTTTTAAAACCAAAGCTCCCTTAACATATCTCCTTAAAACTGATGGATAAATAGCTCAGAGCCGTGATGCCTTTAATCACAGTACTGGGGAGGCTCATGCAGGTGACTGTGATCTCAAGGCCAGTCTTATCAACAGGGCAAGTTCAGAGCCAGCAGGAGATAGATAATGAGGCTCTGGCAAATGTTCAAAGCTAACCATAACCTACGAGGTCATGTTTCACCTAGTGTATTAGTCATTTTTTTTTTCTTGTTGAGCCAACAAGTACACAACAGGAGCATCTTAGAACAGGAAGGATTTATCTAGCTTTACATTCGCATGGCATGAATAATGTAGCTGTGCTGCCCCACACAGTGGATATGGCTCCTGAGCTGGTCTAGGTGTGTGAGAAAGCTTGCCATATCTCAGCATTACAGGAAACAGAAAGCTCAGGCCAGAACTTAGCTGGGTTATGATTCCCAAGATTCTCATCTCAGCCATACACATCCGTTAGTGAATCATCACCTCTTAGAGGTGCCACAAACTCCTACAAGAGCAACAACTGCCAGGGACCATTTGTTCAAATACATACACACGGGACATTTTTAAATTCAAAAGCAGTACCTAGTCCCTCCCTATGTCTACAGAATCCTCTCCAGCCATTCTTAGATTCTAACCCAATTCAATTTTTATGTCCTTAAAAAAACCAAGACTTCTAGCCTGGAAACTTTGCATCTGGAAGCTTTCCCTCTTCCATGTGAACACTTCTTTATCTAGTTAATTTTTAGGTGTCAGAATTCTTGTATAGCAAAACTAAATGAGGTTATCCTCTTTGAAATTTTCTTCCAGCATTCTTCACAACATAGAAGTGTCTTTTATGTGATTCTTTTAACTACTAAGATTCACTACTTCCCTTTGCATTCCATCAGGCTGGAGACTACATGGCTACTTAGTTCACCATCAGTAATCCCAGTGCATGGCACAGTATATGGTTCATAGAGAAGCCTCAGCCTTAGCAATTAGGGGAGAGATAATACATAGTAAGAGAGAGGAAACGGGAAGCCACTTTCATGATTCTTAAAGTACAGGGCAATAAACATCAGGAAAAGGCACTTGCATTCCTCGTAAGTGCAGACACTTCTACCTCAGGTCTAGAAACGATCTCTGCTTGGCAATGGCCCACTTGAGGGTCCTACACTTAAATCCTGCCTCAGACTACCAAAAGCAGACCACAAAACCAACGAAAAGTGGCCACAGCAGTTCATGAAAGCCAATCAGTATGCCTCCAAACTTAGAAAGCAACACTATTACTACCTTGGAAGTTACAGAAAATAAAATTCATAAATAATGGCCAGTATAGACTTTTGACTCCATGAAATCAGAAAGAAAAAAAAAAAATCCGATAGCCAGCAGGTGATATTGAGAGCCAGTAAGTAGCCATGGGTAGAAATGTCAGAGAACCCAGTTCTACACTCCCATATGTCTCATAGAAACGCCTTGCTTGGTAAGTTCTTTCAGTAGGTCAAGTAGGGAAAAGAGTATTAAGGCCCAGAGCTTTCTATCTAAATTAATGAATTGGCTCCCATTAAGATAGGAAATGTGGTAGGAGGCTTAATTAAATGTTAAGGAGTCTCTCGGTGTATGAAAAGGGGACATTTCAGAATCTCCAGTGGTTTGCCTGAAACCTTAAAAATTAACATCACAGACACACACACACGCACACACACACACACACACGAATGCAGTGATGCATGAATGAATAGTATGTGTAGCATGGATACACTAGACGAAGAAATGGCTCGTTTATTCGTTTGTCTTTAGCAGGACAAAGCAGAGTGGGTGGGATCTCACACGCTGCTAAAGACCACACATAACAAATGGTACAACTTTCTCGAATTTTCCCTGCAATACTTTTATACCAAAGCTAGCCACTGACAGTGTTCATATCAAACTATATACACACTTAAGTAGAAGGCAGCTGATTCCCTGATGATCACATGCTAAGCGTAGATTCCCTTCAGTAAAATGCTGAACCAAATTACAGGCAAATGCTTCTCTCCTCCACTTAAATACTTTGTAGCATTTGGATGTGAGTGGCTCTTCCATCCTCTTTGTCTTTAGTATGCCCAAATTGTCATCATGCTCATTTTCATGCAATTCCATCCAGCGCTAGTTCACAGAACCATTTTCTGTTCATAAGAAACGTAAATCACGCTTCAAAATGCAGTGCCAAACAATCTCCATGCTTAGTGTCCGATCTCCCGGACAACATCCAGTCCTGGTTTTCATCCATAACAGTGCCAAATGTTCTGGCATGTTTGGGGAGGGAGGGGTGTTCTGTCTGTGCGTTCTTAAGTCTCCCCAGCACTTCCTAAAGGTTTCCAGCAGCTGTTTGTCTTCACATGAAAGGCTATTTGCTGAGCACAGCCCCTTGACAACCTGCTCAGTTTAAGGTTCTACATCATAATCAGCTTCAGACCCTGGCCACCCTTCAATCTCATTTAATGCAGGACAGCAGCAGCTCAGCCCTAGGAGTAAGAGTGTGTGAGTGTGTGTGTGTGTGTGTGTGTGTGTGTGTGTGTGTGTGTGTGTGTGTGTGTGTGTGTGTGGTATGAGAGAGAGAGAGAGAGAGAGAGAGAGAGAGAGAGAGAGAGAGAGAGAGAGAGTCAGTCCACATCTATCCATCCATCCGTCTACCTGTCTGTATTGGCTGATTAGGTGTCACCATTGGTTGCCTAGAGCATGGTTTAATATTGACCTGGATCCTAGATTCATGCCTTGAATGTAGTAAGATACTGAAGCAGGCTGCTCCCCCAGTTATAGTACTTAGGAAATGCTCTGGGGCTCTTGTCCAGTTGACTAGGATTGTGAGACGCATGACAAGGAGCTGTGTGTGACCTTTTCCTTCTTGCCACATTTGAAGCAGGCTTCCCAGAGACCTGGCTCCCTGTACAATCTAGACTCATCAGCCTACCTCCTTCCTTTCCAGGCTTCCCAAGCCCTCACCCCACCCCCAAAAAGGCACTGAACAGCCCCTGAAATGGCCATCCCTTTCTTTCCTTTTTTCTCAATTGTTTTAGGAAACAATTTCCACACGTTACAGAGTTCTAGAAGGAAATTTGTTATAATCCTTCTGGTTTGGTTGCCAGTCCTTTCTCGCATGTGGTTCATTCCCAGGCCTATGTGATTTCAACCCTTCCTTAGGATTCAATGATTAAGCAAATCCATCTTATGATAAATAACGCTCATATAGCATCACAAAATGCTGTTGAAGGTTACTTATTACACTATTGATACCTAGCAAACAAATTTAAAGGCCATACGCATATAGCACCCTGGAAAGGCACTAAAGAAACCCATTGCTACCCCATTCCGATTTCAAGTTCAATAAAGACTATTGCATTTGCTGGGTATGCAATATGACTGTGGTCTGGAAAATAAAATCTCCACTTTTTTTTTTTTCATTCCATAAATAAAGGCACCTAATTGATGTTTGGTTTAGGAGCTGAGGATACTCAGATTAGCAAAGGAAATTCAAAGGAAGATGAAGCCATGTCACGACAGGGAAGTTAAAATTCATTTGAAAGTGATTTTAAAAAAAAAGAAAAGAAAAGAAAGAAGAGTTGGTTATTTTATTTTACGTGTGTGAGTGTTTTTTTTCTGCATGTATGTCTGTGTATCATGATGGGTGAGGTCATGGAGTCTGGAAAGGGGCATCATAGCTTCTGGAACTGGAATTAGAGACCGTAATTAGCTCCTAAGTGAGTGCTAGGAACTTATCCTACATCCTCTGTGAGAGGAGCTTGAGTTCTTGACTCCTGAGCCAGGTCTCTCTCAAGTTGCTCTTGAGCAGTTTTAAGGATCAGGTCCACTGAACTGTCCTCAATAAAATGAGCTACTCCAGCTCTTGGGGGTTTAACAGTATTCCTGGAAGTTCAGCTCCAGCGCACTTGAAAAAAAAAAAAAAAGAAAAAAGAAAGAAAGAAAGCCATGGTTAACTCTCACTCTGAACAGATAAAATTTTAAGTTAAAAAAGTTCTTGAACATTCTCCATCCTGTCTTGAGAGTGCTCGGAGGCATCTCCAGAAAGCCCGGCCAAGCAAACAAAAGCATGGCAATATGGATCTACATTAGCTGTGTCACATAACCCAGGAGCCATATGGCCGGATTAATCTTAGGAATGCAGCAACGGAAACGCTTCCCATATTTTTCAAAGTCTCAATTATATTCACTTTATAATCTGAAAAGTATTTCCTTTCAAAATAAATAGTATCACTAGCTAATGAAATGCCTACTTGATGCCTTACAGGATTATCACAAAAATATGTAAATACTCAGGAAAAATAAGCCATTCCTTTTCCTGCACTGTCTCAGCTCAGTGTATATTTAAATACATTATGAATAGCACACCTAACCGAGTATGTGTATATCAATACTAATTAAAAAATATAATTTCCCTAAGGATAGAAATCAATTGTCACTAAGCTGTGTAGAAGGCACATGGACATCAGTAATATACATTAATCAAATAACGCTTATCAACCTAATGAAAATGCTTCGTTGCAAAGAGTAGTGAGAAACCTCTAACCAAAAAAAAATTAAAAATTAAAATTAAAAATTAAAAATAGCAGCTAGCTGTTTACACTTTCCATTTAGTCCACCACAAAGGAAATGCTATTTAACTTTTACAAGGAGAAATTTGTGATTTATAACATTACAGATTTATAGCATTAAAAATGAGTGCCCTTGAACCTGAAAACATCTTTTAAAAGAGCTGTAAAACACGTTCCCTCCTGGAGCACGAGGCAAATTTTAGCTTCGTCACAGCACCACAGATACACATGAAATACAGACATTATATGTCTGTCTATATATACATACAATCTTCTTAACAGATTGTCCCAAAATTTACACCTTAAAACAATGATGAACATTTGTCATCATACTCAGTGCTCCGAGGATCAGTAATTCAGATAGGGAGTAATTGCTGTGTGTGGCTTTAGCTGTATGTCCCTCAAAGATTGCCATCAGTTGGAAGGTTGGCTACCACTGCTGGCTGTCCCTGGCTGGAGTGTGGATCACTTGAGAACTGTCCATGTCATGGCAGCTAGCTTCCCCCATTACAAGCCTGAGAGAGAGAGAGAGAGAGAGGGAGAGGGAGAGGGAGAGGGAGAGG
>NC_034608.1:53819860-53877519 GCF_900095145.1 Mus pahari | reverse complement strand
GCACAAGGCAAGGCCTGGGCCAAGTAGTGGGAGTGGGTGGGTAGGGGAACAGAGGTGGGGGGAGGGGTATGGGAAACTTTCGGGATGGCATTTAAAATGTAAATAAAGAAAATAATAATAATAATAAAAAAAGAATATTTTGCTCTAACAGAGAACTTGGGAAAAAAAGTGTAAGAATCAGTAATAACAACAGTTGCCAGTTTAAAGTAGCCAACAGATAATATTTTATTTAGATTTACTAATTAAATTATTTAATACCAGAAATGTATTTTTTTACTTTAAACTTTTCTTATTATGAAAGAAAATGAACTAAAGTTTTGAAACAAAAATGTATTTTCTAATATGTGTAAACACAAATATGTTTTGAGCTTACCCCCAATAAATCTTTGATTTTCGAATCCTCAAAGTTTCCAGGGTAGAGAATTAGAGGAAATGCATCATTTTAGAAGGAATTATGACCCACATACTACAAAAAAAGAAAAACATTCTAGGAATTAAAAATAGACTCAAAGAAGAACGTTGCACACTTGCTGAGCTACCATAAAAGGTACCTTAAAAAGTAGGCCGCCTCCATCATCCAGACTGTGTTTCAGACGCGAGAAAAGGCATCTTCCAAGTGTGTCATCAGGACAGCTTACCAAGGGCCATTTAGAAAATATATTTGAAGAGAAATGACCGGTATCAGAGACCCCTTGGGGTATCCCAGAGGCAGAGGAGTTCCAGCTTGACTCGGGTGATGGTGGCTGTGCAGAGTGACATGGGTGGGACAGGAGGTCATCATCACAGAGATGACATTTGCTCTGTCCCTAGAATGCACTAAACGGCTCAGGCATCCTGTTCTTTGGAATCACCTTCAAGTCTCTGTCTCTGTTATAGCTGAGTTTCCTGTTCAGCTCTGTGGTAAGTAAAGTCTGAATGAATTTTGGAAACGGGACACCCTTTCCTGTTATTATCTTCATTTCAGACAATCGGTATCATCACCACTTTGCTGGTGTGAGGACCTTGCTCTATTGTACATCACTTAAAAGGGGGGAAGGGGTGTTTGGTCATTTTTAAATGTAAAACCCAATATGCCCTTTGCCAATTTCAGAAAGAAAAAAGAAAGATCATTGGATGGGTTACATGCAATGCGAAGGTGAAGTGACCCCCCCTCCCTCCTGGCAAAGACCCATGATTCTCAGAATGAAGAGTGAGCGGGACAGAGGGCCAGCACACTCAGTAGTCCCCAGAGTCATGAGGCCAAATAGTCTAAACCAGCAACAAGAAAGACAGTGGAGATGAAAGATCATCTCACTGACATTTCTCATTAGGATCCTCTGGAGGCTGAGGCAGCCTCAGGCTGGCCAGGTAGAGCCCAGGCTGGCCTACAAGAGTCTCAGAATATGAAAGAAGCTAGAGTTCGCTTGTTCTACGTCACCCTAGTAATCCAAAAGCCAAACCAGCTTTGTGTTGACTCCGATACTAACGGCATAGAATTCACAGTTGAGGAAATAGGAGGAAGAACTGGTTGGGAGGGGCAAGTTGGGCTGAACAACTACAGGGTTAACAGTGCTGGCAGGCATCCTTAGCTTCTGAGAGGGACCCTAGTCATGAAGTTACATCAAGGCCAGGCATCTTCGGATCCTCCTCTGCCTTTCTTGACTTTTTTTGTTTTTTTGTTTTTTTAATCAGCTGATGTGCTCCTATTTTAAAACACAATTCTGTACATTATCACTAAACCAATTGCTTCTGAACTTGATGACAGCTGTTGCTATGGGTTGGGTGTGATCTCAGTCCCCGGGACTCCATGTGTTGAAACCTAGTCGTCACCAGGAAGGAGTAAAAGGCTGGAAAGAAAGTTAATCGAAGTATTGCTGGGTAGAGGTCCTAAATCTAGAAAGTGGTTAGGACTGGATTTGAGCTGCACTCCCAAGACAAAGTTCTGGAAATTTCTAAGAGATGGGTAGGCCACAAATACAACATATGGATGTGTGTTTGCCATGTGATACCCTGTATTGCTTCAGAGTTCCCCAGCAAGACAATTATGACTAGATATGTACACTACACCTTTCATCTCCAGAATCACAAGCTGAAATTAACCCTTTTTCTTTATAAAGTACCTTGCCTTGGGCACTTTGTAGTAACAACAGCAACTGTACACCTAATGTTGTTTCTTTGGAGAGGAGATATTACATGAAACTAAACTGCAAAGCATCCAATACATCTCATGGAAATGCACATTTTATGACCAGCATAGTCATAAAAATAAAGATGCTGGGATGAAGAGGTGGCTCGGTAGTTAGGAAAGTGTCCTGCTCTTCTGCTCTTGCTATGAAGAGAGCCGAGCTCACACACACACACACACACACACACACACACACACACACACACACACGGATGGAAGAGGAGAAAGAGGGGGGCTGGGACTGGGGTCCTCCTTTGTTCTGGCAATTGTGTCCTTAGCCAATAATGTCTGATTTGGACGTTAAAGAGGGAAGGCTTAGCCGTCCTAGGGTTGCCATGTAGTAGAAGGGTCTGACTTTGTATTAGAATTCATCACTCCTGCTCAAGCCGTGGCCTAAGCACACTAAGCATCTAAACAGTTCCCGGCCTTCAGTTCCTCCTTCCCACCCACATTCCAGGCTGCGGTGTCTTCTTCCCCGCGGTTGAAAGCAATATCCTGCCTAGTTTTCTTTCATCCGTAGTGCAGAGTAGTTATATAAAAGGAAACATTCTAACCCAGGAGAGGCAGTGCAGATAAAAATTTAAGAACAGGGTGTTATGTGACTTTTTCTGAAGAGGTGTAAACAATCCATTCACTGTAGACAGGGAACTCACAACACATTTAAAAAAAAAAAAAAATCAATCCACCCAAGCCTAGCTATGTAAACTAGAGAATTCACTTGGGTGAAGTGGATGCAGGTGAAAGCCCAGGGCAGACTCGTGAAGGAACGTTTCACTGAAGCAGACACAGGAGAGAGGATGTTCTGCTAAAGCAAACACATGAAAGGACACACGATGAAGGGTTCTCTGCTAACAACATGCATGTATGGGTCCACCTTACATTGCGTAGTTTAGCTCCATTTGTCGGGACTCCTTGGACTCTGATCGGATGCACGTGCTGAGGCAAGACACGTGGGGGACAAGTGATGTTTGCAGGGTATAAGTAGGACTTGAGGGAGTGACAGAGGCTGAACCAGGTTTGCTTACAGAGCTCGCTGTGCAAGTCTTGTGGGTCTCACATCTTCCCTGATTTTCCCTTCTCTGAGAGAGACTTCTCCTGGTATTCCTGCTGGTCCCTCCTGCTGACTTGAGCCTGTGGTGGTCTGACAGGTCCACTTCCCCAGGATCCTTTCTTTCCACTCCCTCTGGTTGGTAGTGGGCTATAAGGGAGGTTAAAGTGTTTAAGAGCCATCATTAAAAATAGGATCTGGAAATAAAAAGTTGCATTGGAGTTCCTTATAGGAACATTGGTAAAGAGTGGCATAGAGGAGAATGGATGATTCAAAGGCAGCTGCATCAACAAAAAGCCTTCCCCGGCGTTCGTGATGAAGCTGCACCTGCGCAGTTTCCGGAAGCACGGCCAGGCAGTACAGCTATCTGTATTCACTGCGACTCGTTGCAAAGAAACACTTCACTGATGAGTGCTGAGAGAGGCATTTATATCAGCAAAGGAATACGTAGCTGCTCACAGGGCTGGGAACGCATGACAGCTGAGGGAGGGGTCGGCCCTAAATAAATAGGACACTTATACCGCTCCCTCTACAAGTCAGAGAATATCATAGAAGGAGCCCAGAAAGAAGGTAAATGCTAGAAAAAGTGGCCAAGGCTGTGAAACGATGTCTTTTGCACGACCCAGCCAGTACACTCATGATCTGACCCCAGCTGTGGCTGCCTGCAATGGGCTTGCAAAAGACTGGACTTATCATTAATCCACTGTGAACCTGGGGAATCAAGGGATGCTATAGCCAATGGGTACTGGAGAAAGAAGGGAAGGCAACATCTTCAGTTTATAACCAACCACTAATGAACCCACCAGCTCCACTAGAGAGCCCCCAGCCTCACTGTGACACTGATGGTACCTGGTTAAACTCAGCAAGCCAAAAAAAAAAAAAAAAAAAAAAAAAAAAAGGTGTGAATGTGGGAGGGAACCTATCAGGGAAGAAGTAGGACTCTGTGACTGCAGGAGTGCTTGGTGAGGGAGGGCTGTATTAGTTACAGTTCAGTCACTGTACTAAAATGCCATGACCGAAGCAACGTAAGGGAAAGGAGCTTGCTTGACTCACAGTCTGAGTTATCAGGTCCACTGGGGCAGGAAAGGCATGTCATGGAGGCAGAGGCAGGCAGATGGTCATATTTCCATGCACACACTGGAAGTGGAGAGACGGAAGAGGGAATGGATAAGGCTATAGCACCTCAAAGCCTGTCCCAGTGGCGATCTTCCTCCAGCAGAGCTCCACCTTTTAAAGATCCCATGACCTTCCCAAAAGTGCCACCTTGCAGGAGACCAAGTGTTCGGATAGATGAATCTATGAAGGACATTTCTAGTTCAAACCACCACAAGGGGCTGTAGTAACCAGAATGCATATTGTAGAGTAATGAAATTTTCAAAAAACTTAATAAAACTTATTTTGTTAAAGGAAGGGACACAAAGAGAGTAACTGGCATAAAGCAGGTATTGACTGTCAGTAAATGTTGCCTGCTCCCTCTGCCATTGAAGTATTTTGCTAGGTCTTTTAAAGAATGGCCAACAACTGTAATCAGATGCTCTTTCTTGCATGGCTTCTCTCCCTAGTGTTCCTTTCTCAACCTTTTCCACTTTCCTCAACTTTCACTTTCACTTGTTAATGCAGGTTAAGAAATCTACCCGTCTTCTGCGCAGTCACTCTACCCTATCTTGCTGAGTGTGTTCCAAGACCCCCAGTGGATCCCCGGCATCATAGAACTCTCCTTTTATCATGTTTGTCATATATGTATAGTTTATTAGCTTAAATTGTCTAGTTTGAATTATTATTATTTAAGTAGACACTGTGAGACCAGAAATGACTACGCAGAATAAAACTGTTCACAGAGGATCTTAGAAGTCTCCCATGAGATTTTGTTTTCTTAATCTGAGAACTTTTACCTTTTCACTTAAAAGCAGACATGTGTCGCTACTATTTGGCAATTTTATACATGTATATGATGTATTTTGGGCATTCTCACTACCCATACTTTCCTGCTATTCCTAAAGCCCTGCTTCTGGACAAGTCCCCCTCCTTCTTTCATGTCTTTCATTATTTGATTTGTTTTGCTGTGCCCCACTGAGTACAATCACGACTCCTTGGTCTAAACACAGGTAGTGGGTTGTTTAACTGAGCATGGATAAGTTCACAGCAGCTACACCATTGAAGAAAGTAACTCCCGTCTCCCAACATTAGTAAGTGCCAATAACTTCTCTTGGAAAGGAAGAGTCATGAGCCCCTCCCCTTATATATGTGTAAACCCTGTAAGGTTCTCATATAAATTATCCAACCTGGAATACCTCTGACAGTTAAATGAGTTGTTTAAATTAATTTTAATTACTAGAAAGAAAAACATGCTGTTCAACCATTACATCAGCCTCACAAATGAATCCCATGCAAGAGACAGAAATGTTCTGATCTCTCTAGCAAGAGAAACCCATCACTCTAGGCTCCATTGCCAAACCTCCATACTTGCTCACTTCATACATCTCATGTAAACATCTTTCCATTGCCCTCTTTCAGGCTGCAGTTGGCACCAGAGTATGGGTTGCTAGTATATCACGTGACCTATAGTAGAGCTTCACCAGAGGGTCTATAACCACCTGAATCAGGACTTAGCCACCTGTAAGCACTTGTGCCCATGCACTTTGCTAACCTGGCCTCCGTATTATTCTTGAATGGGGAAGAAGATGGGTGTCCTGTTAGATTAAATTTAGATAATTTAAAAAAAAGAGACTGTTATCTTATGGTTGTCTTGTCTTTCATCTTAAACATACCATTAATGTGAGAAATTTGTTCTCTGCACCTGCATCTTACATGGTAACAGACAATACTATCAAAGGTGGACATGCAAACCACAGTGGTTTATTTTAATGCAATTAGTATCTTGAGTCACCAAAAGTGAACATTCTGATTGGGAAATCTATATCAATCAACATTACCCCAGGCTTTTACAGTATATGGTTCAATCCACCATCCAAATCAGATTCCTGGGAGAACAAGGAGGCAGAAAAGGAAATCTGGAGCAACGGAGACCTACACAGAACTGGGAGATTAGGCTCCACTCTGAAGTCAGAGTAATTGGTCCATGACTTTAAGGGACATCTGTCCTAGAGTAGTTGTTATGTTGATAAGAGATAACCAAAAGTCCTCCAAATCAAGATTACCTCTAAATGAACCCATCTTTTTCCTTTGTATGGCAAAGACCTCAGACATTTGACAGACCCATCCAGGCTTCAGCCTCAAAATGATAATATGGGCATACAGCATCCAACATCAGAGCGCAGGACAACTTGGAAGATCTCAGTTTTGTTGTTAAGGAAGAAGTGCATTAACCTGGTTCATGGTTTCAGAGATTTCTGTCTATGCTCAGTTTGCATGAAGGTTTGTTGACAAGTTAGTAACTGCATCAGGATAAAGGGCAGAACTCATGCCACAGTGGCTAGGAAGCAAAAAGACTACCACTCATAACTTTCAGACATCAACTATTCAGGTATTACTTATTATCATTTCTGAAAGCTCTCATACAATATGTTTTGTTGTTGTTGTTTCAATGAATGTTCTAGAACTCCAAATTATCTCATTAGTTTCCACGTTCAATAGTTGCTGTGACCTCAGGCCTACAATACAAATTAGAGAACCTTTGCCTTCAGGAAGGAATATCTGCAACATCATGGATCCTGGCATCGTGGGCATCAGAGGTTACAGAGCCCAAAAGACACATATTTCAAATCAAATTTGCCAGTGCTTAGCTCTTACAGGGCCTATCTCAATGCAATAAAATTATATCTGGGTTCCAGCTAAGAGTTCACTTACACAGAGCAAGGTGTGATAAAAAATAAATTCCGATTCAGTGAATAAGGTTAGGGTTTGTCATAAGTAAATTTATGGATGTTATTCAAACAGTTTTCATCTGTGATCTTCTGCTGTTCTGATATGATGGTGTAGTGCTTTGACCAAAAGTTTGCAAGCTGCAGATTATGAACCAATGTGAACATTATTACTTTTGGGAGAAAGATGGATAGCTATTCAGGCACTCAACTGTTGAAATGAATTTAACCTTTTATTTTAATATAACTGGTAATAATCAACACGACCCAGATAGGTATGAATAAAATATTTTGTCTCTTAGCTTTCTAAGAGACTAAGTGAAGAAGAAAAAGAAAAGAAATTCATAATGTCAGCTTTTACTTTTAATCTGGCAACTATATGGAATTATGTTAAACCCTTAACAAATACTTTAGTATATTAAAAATATATGTGCCTCTTTTCCATTCTACTGAATAACATTGCATATATGCCATATAATATTATGCTTGTTGTATATCAACAATTTATTAATCATATGTTAAATTAATTTTAGTTTGGAGAAATTTGAGGTGACAAATTCCAATAAAAATTAATTGGCCTTTTTTATATGGTCATATTATTAAAATCAGTTTATACAATAAGTACAATATCTGCCAGAACACTTATAACATTCATCAAAAGATTATTTTTGAAAATTCTAAAACTCATCCGGAAACAAAAAAAGACTTTGGTTGGAGATCCCAAGCAATCCTGTGCAGAAAGAACATACTGGAAATACCATAATAGCCAACTTCAAAATAAGCTAAAGTTAACGAAACATGTTAACAAAACAGTATGGCACTGCTATAAACTAGATGTGCTGACCAATGGACTATAAGGAAAGATTCAGAAATAACACACAGCTATAATCACCCCAAATCTAACATGCAATGAAGATAAGACAAGTTTTCAACTAATGATGATAAGAAAACTGGTAATCTACATGGAGAAGTGTGAAACGAATTTTCTGTCTCTCAGTCTATACAAAACTCAATTCAAAATAGACAAAAGACTTTAAGATAAACTTTTAAATGATGTGAGGAAGCGCACACAGGTTTCACAATATAGGCATAGAAAATGGTTTCATGGCTAGAAATCCAAATAGCAGAAAGAGAGAGAGAGGGGGGGGAGAAGAGAGAGAAAGGAAGGAAGGAAGGAAAAGAAAGAGAAAAGAAAAGAAAAATGTATTACATTAAATTAAAAGGCTTCTTTCTGCACAGCAAAAGAAACAATCATCAAAGACTGAAGAAACACTACAGAAGGGGAGAAATTTTCACTAGTTATTCACTTAACCAAGCATTATTACCTAGACTATACCCAGAATCCAAAAGATAATAAAATAACAACAATTCCATCAGTAAATCAACAAATAATATGAAGATATTTCAAAAAATATATACAAATAGCCAATAACTATAGGAAAACGTTAAATAATTTTCACAGACACACACACACACACACACACACACACACACACATACACACAGAGAAATATACGAATATACACAGAGAGACATAGAGAGACACAGAGACATGAAAAGGCACAGAGACACAGATTGAGAGGCAGAGAGGAAACAAAAACTGCCAGGCAGGTTGCTTCTTGTAGGGAAATAAAGGAGCTGTTCCTTTTACAGAGCCTAGAAATGAATCTTCTAGACTATTCACCTATTCTTTTTTTTTTTTTTTTCACCTATTCTTTGAAGAGTTTGATGATTAAAAAAAAAAAAAAAAAAAAAGCCTTCTTTCTAGTGACACTGTATGGTACTAATTCCAAATAACCAAAAATAAAAATTTGTTTTATGTAACTGAAAGCAAAAACATATTGATAAAATATATTGATTATAGAGGAAAATTATATCATTTCCATCTAAAATCGTAAAGGAAAACAAACAAGCAAACAAAGTTCAGCCGAGTTCAGTTAGACTCTTTCCGTTGCCATTGTTGGGCTGAAGTGCATCCTGGGCTGGCACTGGGCTGGAGTGGATTCTGCTACCACCCGCCTCCCTTACACTGCTGTCTGCAGTAGCACACTGATGGCTGTAAGTCCCCAAAGGTACCAGGTAGAGCTCATCCTGGCAGTGCACGGGACTGTCCTCACAGGAAACCAGAAGATGCGACATACATAGGCAATACTTCCACAAATCATGGCAATTTCCTAAGCGTATTTCACATCCAAAAACCTGAGCAGCTGCCTAAGCTCCCACATGCAGTTCTAAAAGTGCTCAGTAAGGCAAAGTGTTTCCTCTTCCTTTGCTAAGGAGCTTTCTTTTCAGTGACCTTTTTTTTTTTTTTTTTTTCAGTTTCAAGTGTAAAATCACCTTAGTTGTCCAACATAGGCTAGTACCGTTCCCCAGGAGAGCTATAGCCGGCAGTGGAATATATTCAGGCTCGGGTGGTACGGAGCTATGGAAATGGTGATTTTTCTATCATTTGAATATCATAGAGGAGAATAACAAAATTTGAATGATTTTTTTCCCCTCTCATTTGGAAGTTATTAGTAGACTTTCCTTTGTTTCATTGAGAGAGAAGAAAATACAAAGTTACAGCGAACCCATATGGCCAGCAGGAAAACCCCATGTAATTGCTTTATTGCCAGAAATGTTAAATAACTTCCTGAAGAGGCAGCTCAAATGAGACACATGGCAGCTATTAAACAGGGTCCCTAACAAATTCTAAACCAGGCTTTTCTAGGAGAAACGTCTTATAAGAAACAGTCACATTTGGTATGTTCATTCCACAAATGTTTGATGAACATCTACTTTGCACTTGAGAATATACAGCCATCTTTTATGAGAAGTTTCTGGTAATCACAAAAATAGAGATAGAATATTCTGGGACGTTAAAACCAGGACTTAACTGTATTCCTCATTCCCATCTAGGAAGTCAAGGCTAAAAGGACAATCTCATGAGCATTGCCTCCTTCCCTGGGGTTCAATGCCTGAAACCTTCCCATTTCCACCTGGATAATCTCTTGTAGGATTTATTTATATTCTTACTAATGTGTACATATGTTATGTAGCATATGTGGGTGCTCCAGGGTGCAAAAAGAGAGAGTCAGGTTAGTTATTCAGAGAGGGTATTGAAAATCAAACATGGGTCCTGTAAAAGCAGTAAGTGCTCTTTAACCCCTGAGTCAGCTCTTCAGCCACGCACCTGGGTAATCTTAATCTGCTCTTGATCATTTCTTTTAATACCATACCAGTGATAGAGCTAACCACTGCTACTCAATATCGATCACATGGAACTTTTTTTTTTTTTTTTGCCTTTTTGTGTATCTTTGACAGCTACATTGAGAATTCCACACTGAAGAAAATTGTTAGATTTTTGTACCCAAGATAGCATAAGACATGTAATTAAGAATGACCAGCAAGCTTGAATTAACTGAACACTAAGTGTCAGCATTTCTAATTCCTCCAATGCCTTATAGCCCTAACTAACTTCACTAATTTAATGAATTTGTGTGTAGAAAGTTTCCTAGAGAGACAATTTCACCTCAAAATAAGCCAGTGGAGGGCTATCCAGTTGTTATGATGTGGTCTAACTTGAACAGAGACATTATCATTGTCTAGGCACATTAAACTTTGGCTCTCTTTTTTCCTGTTTTGTAATATGAATGCTGCAATTACTTAGGAGAAATGTGAGTTGGTAAATTAAAGCAGCATGTGGAACATGGTAAGATTCCAAAATAATCAGCATCAGCCACATGAAATATAGGCATGGGGCATATGAAGGGTAAAATATTTTTGTCTTATAACTCAGATCAATGATTGTAATTTTATTAAATATTCTACATACTATGAATACATCTTTATAATCAAATATAGGAAATACCTGTGTGTTGGTAGTCAGCTTGTAATATGGGGCAAGAGTTCTAATCTATCTTAAATGTCTTCGGTATAAGAATTGGACAATTGCTTAATTTCTATCTGTCCCAAACAAAATATGCACACCTGTTTTGTAATATCAGTCAATACCTTGTCACAGAACTTCACAGACATGTTTTCTCCATCAACCAGAGTGCTCTGATAAGTAAAATGAAAGCCAACATGCCAAAGGCTATGTCCTAGCTTCCATAATTGACCATGGCACTGCAAACAAGCTACTGTAATCCTTAGCGCACCATAAGGTAGTTCTGACCATTAGGTGGGTTTCTGCAGGTGGGATTTTAAAAGAACGCCCTACACTTACTAGCCAGCAAGTAGGAGTTGATTCTTGTATGGTGGGGATTACTCCATGAAGAGTCTTTAGTTGCCTGTCACCTGCATCCACAACCTTGCCAGCAATCAAAAGCCTTCTATTGGCAGTACGCACAGTCACTCAACAGAACTTGAAGTTCTGCTGAAGACACTACACACTTTTGTCACACGACACAGGAGAAATCGAGCTGGTTTTCATGGCACCAGAGGATGTTATGCATTCTGCTGGTGGAGAATATCAGCAACAGTGGATTCTATAAGCTTTGATAATGATCATCACTGGTGAGATATCCCCCATTGGTACAATAATGGCATGAATGTTATGGAAGTGACCAGCAGTTATCTGATTGTATTTAAGGCCCATTTCACTAGAGGGCAATTCATACTTAAACCTGCAAGACTTAGCTAAGGCAGTGTCTTAGTCAGGGTTTCGATTCCTGCACAAACAGCATGACCAAGAAGCAAGTTGGGAAGGAAAGGGTTTATTCGGCTTACATTTTCCACATTGCTGTTGATCACCAAAGGATGTCAGGACTGGAACTCAAGCAGGTCAGGAAGCAGGAGCTGATGCAGAGGCCATGGAGGAATGTTCCTTACTGGCTTGCTTCCCCTGGCTTGCTCAGCTTGCTTTCTTATAGAACCCAAGACTACCAGCCCAGAGATGGTACCACCCACAAGGGGCCCTCCCCCCTTTATCACTAATTGAGAAAAATGCCTTACAGCTGGATCTCATGGAAGCATTTTCTCAACTGAAGCTCCTTTCTCTGTGATAACTCCAGCTTGTGTCAAGTTGACACACAAAACCAGCCAGTACAGGTGGTCATACAAAAATCTATTATTATTACTATTATTGCTAAGTGGAAAATTCACCAAAGTGCCTTGTAAGTATGTATCCCTGTGCTCATAGATGAGCGCATCTCTCAGCCTTCATCCAAGAAGCCTCTCCCCGTGTATGCCTTTCTCTGTCTGTGTCTCTCCGTCTTTCGCTCTCTGCGTCTTTGTCTCTCTCTGTCTTTCTCTGTCTCTCTCTTTCACATTCACACATACACTCAAATCAAATCACAAGTGTGAGGATGACTTTCTGGCCTCCGTATTCCCTAAAGACAGAAGAACTAGGTAGTTTGTGTTCAATGATTGTCATATAGAAGTCTCAATGGATGGGTTGTATAGACTGTACAAGCCTCTCTACTCTGCATGCACACATGTGGCTGTACCCACATACTCTTTCTTCTACATCATACACACACACACACACACACACACACACACACATACACGTTAATGCCTCTGTGCTGTTTTATACAAGAACAGTTGAACTGTTCCTTAATTCATTCTGAGTATCCACAAAAAATGGTGTTAACAGACTGCTCTGTTGAAACATTTCATTTTATTGATGCCTGCCCTTGTGCTTAACATGATAAAAATAATAATGGAATGGAAATTTTTAAACTTCGCATATCAATAAATTAACCCATGGAATCACTGCAAAGAGTAATAATAAGCAAGTAAGCAGGAATACTTCTTTTTCAGCACACCTAGGATGCCTTATGGAAAGCACTGCATTCAGTTTTCCCCAAAGCCCTAAGACACACTTGGAATTTTCCACCCATTAAAAAAGAGGCAGGGTAGCTCATTCAAGGGTTTACTGACAGTAGAGACTGGCCAAAGGCTTCAAATGTGCAGACATTGACCAAATAATTTGCTTTGTGAGCCTCCCAAAAATAGGACAAAGAAGTACATCCCAAAGTCAGAGAGTATGTTGGTTTAATATACAACCAATGTCATTGAAGCCAGATGTAGGCTGATTCTAACCTCAGACCAAAACACCATGGCAGACTCCCATACCCAAGGCTAATGCCTTCATAGACTACTCCACTGTGCTGATTTCTTTCCTATTGTCTGGATCTAGTTTTTACTACATTTATGATACATTATTTGTAATGATATTAGTTCCTAATTTTGTGCATCTCTTCTTTTTCAGGCTGTTCCATGTATTGGAGAAAAGGAAATGGCTGGTGAGTTAACACTAGAGTTATATTTCGTCTCCTACCTATATTGGAATATAATTCCACCTTAAACTAGTAATAGCTAAAATGCACTAATCTCATCAATTTCTGTGGGAAATGCTCTCAAATTCTTAGCAAATAAATCAGTTGTTCTCAAAGAAAAATACAGCCTTTTAACATTTTATTGTTTCAAAGGCCTTCTCATAGACTTACAATTAATTTCAATTACATTTTTTTTCTCTGTGGGGGGATATTGATGTTGGCCAATGTGATGAGGGATGGTCTTTGAAATTTGATTGTTGGTATTTAACAAGACTTGGTTTTTTTAATATCAAGTAGCTTGTTCAGTAGTCAGAAATAGATGTTCTTGATGGATAAAATGGATAGTGCGTGACTGAATGTAGCTAGGAAGCGATGAAACTGATGGTGAAAAATGGTGTTGCCTTTCACACTCAGGGATGCTTGCAAGTATTCCACAGTATTGTAAGGAAATGGGAAATAATTGATGAGGGGCATGAAAATAAGAGAAATTCGTCTGGAATTGGTAGAATTGTGTGCTTTAAAATCTTTTGGCCTTTCTTGATATCATCTTCTGTGTTCAACCTAAAGAAAATAAAGGCAAAAAGAAAAGCAAATCCAATTAGAATGTGCACCAGCGACGTGAAGCGTCTCGTTTCATTGCCGGATGTGTGACGTCATCTAGTTCATAGGCATGTGATGTTTAAGAGCAAGGAAATGGAGGCAAGTTGCATCAAACCAAAATAAAGTATGACTTCAAGTTCCTTAGTGAGTTTGGGGCTTGTGGGGTATGAGTTTTTATTTACTCATTTTTATTATCTACTTGTTTAGGGGAAGGAAGTGTATATACCATGGCATGGGTACAGGACTCAGAGGATCATTTTTCTACTATATGGGTTCTGGAATAAAACTTGTATCGTAAGTTTGGGGTGAAGGCCATCTTGCCATCTTCTTCATGTATGAAAAGGGGATGCTCATGTTTCCCTGTTTTGTAGCAAGGAAATTTTTACTCAAAGATCTTAGCTCTTTAACACTGTGGGCTGAACTTCCCTATCATGTTTAGTTATTGGAGTCTGACTTCTTCACTCTAATAATACTGAGAGCCCCTTAGAGTAGGAAGAGATGATTAAAATGGATTCAAGTTTCTATGAAGGAACAATAAAATTCTGTGATGAATGAGCTCTGGTCATACAGATTAAATACATCTACTGGCGTCGGGTGAGTTTAAAGTAAGTTGTTAAGCCACGGGATGTCTTCACACAGATTTTGCTGGGCCGTCTAGTTAAACAAGGACTAAATGGTTAAATGTGTGCATATACATCTTAGCAACAAGGCAACTTAGGCCCCTACTTTGTCTGGGGTTGTGACATTCTTTGTCATTCCCTAGACTAGCTGTGATTTAAACAAAGTGTATGACAACAACATTGTCATCTTATTCCAGAATAACAGCGAATTCTTTCATTCTCCCAAGGAAAACATTCAGGAATAAACTGTTGGCTGGTGGAGAGAGACAGAAGGGAAGGAATTCGCTTGAAGAGACGGGGTAGCGAAGCACCAACTCCTTCCTCTTCCTCTTAAATGGTGTCATGTGGGCCTGGAGGAGTGCTTCTTTGTGTCACTTCTCAGATATTTCAATAATGCTATTATGACTCAGGATTCAGCCCAGCATAAGCGGAGTGCATCACCTGTTTCCTGTTACCTTGCCCAGTCTCCTCCTCTGTGACAGAAAGAAACATAAAATTGACAGCCATACATTTGAATATTTGTGTTTAGTATTAAGGAGGCAAAGTTTTCAAAGTTGATGGACAGCACGGTGGTACATGCCAGAAGTAGAAAGGCATAGGCTAGAGGTTGACAGATTCAGGGCAGTCCTGGGCTTCTTAGCAAAACCCTATCTCAAAAAGAATATCTATATATTTATGAGAGATATAAAAATATATCAATGATATATATGCATATATACGACAGGTGTGGTGGTTTAATCCTGGAATTAGCTGAAAAGCTGATATAAGAGGATAGCTGTGAGACCAAGGAAAGCTTAGACTACATAACAAATTCCAGACCAGTCTGAGGATTGCAGAAAGATATCTTGCTGCAGTAAATGAATAAAAGGGGTCAGCAAGTGTAGTAAAGACATTACCACGAAGCCTGACGATCTGAGGTCAACCTTCTGGACCCACAAGTTGGAGGGACAGAGGTTTCTTTTGACTTCCACACATGGAGGAGCGTGCGCGCGCACACACACACACACACACACACACACACACACACATAGACACACACACACATCCATGTAGTGTAAATTCTAAACAGAGGAAAGAAGTTGATAGACAGAGTTCATAGGTTTTCATAGGATCTTGCTGAATAGTTGAACCAACTGAAATACGTCACCTTGCCCAGTCTCAGGCACATCTCATATCACACACTTGATGATTCCTGTCAAATTCATTCTTATCTACATTAAAACATTTACATGTCTGTGATATATTCCTAAATAAATTTTACTTTATAACTTCCTGGACAAAGTGCTGTGCTTATGAGGATATAGAATTTTTATTGAAAGTACCAATGTGAGAAAGAGATTAAGCGTTTAAAAGTTCAGTGAGTTCACCTGTCAAGGGAATTCCCTTGTATCTGAATAGTCTGGGAATAATGGCATCAGATCATCGGGTCCAAATGAGAATATTATTTACTTCAAAAATTGTGAAAGAGCATCTGTATCTAACTCTTCTCTTTCTAAGCCAGCCATATGCTGTGGAAAACATCCTGAGTCTATGAATGTGACTTGACTTGCTCCCGGCTCTCCAACCCTCTGGTTTTAAGTTCCCACTGAAGAGAAGTGCTACAATAAAGCCAAAGGCTTACTCAGTCTTCCTGGGTAACTGAGTTCTTTAACAGGATTAAGACTCCCTATCCATCCTAAGGGCCGCCTTTTTGCCTTCTTTCTTTCCCTTTCTTTTCTTTTCTTTTATCCACCCCTCCCTTGCTAAATGAAGGCAGCCTATTGTTCCTTACTGAGAAGGTCTATTTTTAACTTGTGTGATCTCTCATCCAAGCCAACTGAAGCCTACTAGAGCATGCTTTCCGAGCCTCTATACAAAATCGCTTGAAGTGCCGTGCACTCTCAGTCTTGCATAGCCTTGGGTCGTTCGCCGTGGTCTTCACCATCCTCCATTCCCATCAGCACTGTTGGGCTTTCCCATCATTTCTTCTCTTGCTCTTCCTTCTCCCAAGGACCAACCCTCCAAGGCCAGCACTTGGAACATTATTCTGTGCACCCATCCCGTAAGTACTTACTGATCAGTTACATCTCCCAGGCATCCTATTAGGTTCTTATGAAAATTTAATTATGATAACTGCTTCTAGGAACTCGGACACCTGGGGAATAAATAACATCTGCAACTTAGCATCCTGCTCTTCCCAACAGAGCATTTCTTTAGCACTTTGTTCAAAACTTCCTAGGAAAAGAATCATACTAAAACTGCTTATAGGAACCTATGTTAAAACGTGTGTTCTTAGGACTGAAATAAATATTCTTTGGACCAACCAATTCACTCCTAAAAAAATTAGACTCAAGCCACACAAGTATCAGCACATTTTGCTTTCCTCAGTCTATGATATTTTCATTATTTTGATTAGCCGCCAAATGTGTTCACTGAGAGAATGGCCCAATGGGCACAATGGTGGGTTATAAGTCCAGCAACAGCAACGTTTGGGATCATACATTCAAGTCCAATCTGACATACATAGTTAAGGCCTATCTTTAACAAAAAAAAAAAAAAATCAAGACCCCCACCCCCCCACACACACAAAACAAAACAAAACAAAACAACAGAAAAGAAAAGCACAAACGGAGCCTTAAGCCTCTGGTATCTTCTTTAGTACATCTGCTCCCTGTCTGTGTAGCCTTCAGCAACTTATGCAACTTCCTCATTCTTCTCATTTCCCAGTGTAAA
Source organism: Mus pahari (assembly GCF_900095145.1). Lineage (NCBI taxonomy): Eukaryota > Metazoa > Chordata > Mammalia > Rodentia > Muridae > Mus > Mus pahari. The sequence continues at coordinate 53,860,291 of NC_034608.1, read as the reverse complement.
TAAAGAAACCATCACGCTCTTGTTGTAAGCAAGGAAGCCTGGTGCACAGTGAGTTCAGAAAGCATACCTCGTTCTTATGACAATCAGTACTGCACATAACCACTGCGCACCGGGCCTCTAAAAAGACTAGCTGTGTCGCTGCTGTCTGTGTGTGCGTCCTCGGGACAACCACATAATAGCTATCTACATAGCTGTCCTTGTAGAAGAGAGACCATCTTCTTCACAGGTCTGAGCTGATTCAGATATGTTATTCTTGGCAGTTGGTCACCTTTTAGCTTCCCTCCAGAAATGATTTCCTCCTTGACACTGAAATCCTGTCTTATGAATATCTATATCTACAATTCAATATCTACAAAAGATTAGTCCCTGAGGAGTATATATTTCCACTTTGCTTATTTTTCCATAGTCACCCTGTCTACCCAGTCTGGTACTGTTATTGAATCCTGTCTACCCAGAAACCAGAGTCACAGAGTATCTAGCTATTCCTACCTGCCCTTATACTGCATGAGGTCCTGTCAACTCCTCCTCAGAACGAACTCTCTCTCTCTCTGCCATCCGTCTCACTAGATCCTCTACTTCTCCATAGAATTCTTAAACACCGTCCAGACTGGTTTCCCTGCCTTTTTTTATAGATTTATTTTAATTATATGTAGATGTGTATCTGTATTTTGGGGTATGTGCACATGACCGCAGATGTCCTCAGAGGCCAGGGTTTGGATTCCTTGGAGCTGGAGCGACAGACAATTTTGAGCTACCCTGCAAACCCCATCAAACTTGAGTCCTCTGCAAGAGCAGCACAGCTCTTAAACACTGAGTATCTCTCCAGACCCTTGCTATGGCTTTTATAATGTTCTCTAATTAAACTCCATGCAATTGAATCTAATTAGGCACTTGTTTCCCACTCGGAATTTCATTGATATTAGATAGATAGATAGATAGATAGATAGATAGATAGATAGATAGATAGATAGATAGATAGATAGACAGTAGATGGATAGATAGATAGATAGATAGATAGATAGATAGATAGATAGATAATTTTTTTCTCTCTATGCCTGTGGGTGGATGGGTGGATGGTTGATTGGTTGGTTGGTAGATCTAACTAGAATCATCACATCCAACCAGAGAATGCCTTCTAATTTTTTATCTCTCTCCTTCTGCCTTGATGTGAGGTATAAACGTTTTCTTATTAAAATAAATAAATAAATAAAATAGGGATGGTAAATAAGAACTAAGTTAGAAACTGAGAGATGACCAATTTGGAAAACAAAAAAGATAAAGGTTTTTTTTCTTCACTATAAATAAAAATATTTATATTAAGTCCGGTGGAAGAGAAATATATTTATAACAGTGAGCTTGAATGTTTGTTAATACAGAAGCATGAAGTAGCTCAGAAAATAGAAACAATTTAGTCACTAAAATGAACTCTCAGGATGCACGTGAAGAGCGCCACAGTTGGTGGTGAAGTGTCCCATGCTAAAATCCAATCTCAAAACACCTTCTGTCAGCTCACACAGTCATCTGTGCCCATTGTGGTTAGCCAGCATGGCACTATCTGCTAGTCTGCTGCAGTTTATTAGATCCCACAGAACTATCACCTCCAAAATGAATCATTATCCAGGCAGAGCCAGCCCTTGGTCTCTGCTCCTGGGAACAGGCTGTGGGCTTTCTGCTGCAGTTTCTTATCTTGCCTACTTCTCCTCTTCTCCTCCCCCCCCCCCAGGCCTGTCTTAGTCAACAATGCTATCTTTGTGTCCCATGAAACTAGAAAAATCAGCTTCCTGGTGGGGGCTGTGTCCTGATTAATCAAACAACTACAATCACAAAAAGGTTTCCAGTTCCGTATCAGTGATGAGCGTTAACACTCTTCTAAAATTGGTGTTTAACTTGCTCTCTCCTTCCTCCTTTGTCCCTACTTTTCTCCACAAATGCCAAGTATCTCAGCCAAGGAATTAATTAGCGGGAGCAGTGGGAGCTGGAAATGTACCCCACACGAATGAGCAAAGGGTACCAATAAGGAAAATGACTTTGAATCTAACTTTGGCTGGAGTCCTTGGTTGTGCTTCATAGAATGTTTGTTCTCCTGCCTTGAGGTTATTTGGTTGGCCATAAAAATGCTAGAAATCAAGATAATGAATCATTCAGCCTAGAACTCCTGTGAGTGGAGTGGCACTCTCTGCAAACTTAGTGTTGTGGCAAGCAAAGCAGAAAACTAACAAACAAACAAACACTGTGCTGTGACAAAGGGGTGAGAGGAGAAATCCCGGTTTCCGTCGTTTCAGTCCACACTCCTTGTAAACACAGTAAAGAACAAAACCCGGACTGAGTGACATTTGGTATTCATTTCCTTGGCAGCCTTTGATCAGTAAAAAGGGAAATGCAGATGAAAATATTTTTAAAAGACAACCCTCCCCCCCCCAAAAAAAAAAACTAAAATAAAAAGACACTTGCCCTTTTCCTGGTCTGATCATCAGAGGTAGTTGTTCCCAGTTATCAGTGTGAGAATCTGCAAGCTAGCTTTGATTGCAAGAAAATAAAAGAGCCACCCAATTTCAGAATCCTTTGCAAAAATGTCACTGTTTCCGGTATCCAGCTTAATACCAATAGCGTTAGTTTAATTTCTGTCCCCTGTACCAAATAAACTATAAGCATCTTGAAACACAGAATTTTGTTTCATTCAGCTCTGTATCCCAGTGCCTGGCATTACTCTACGTGTTTGATGTTTAGTAAATACATGGATACATAGAAAATACATTTAAAATCTGCAATTGCTTCAGTCTCTGCGATGCTGTTCTTCACTTAGAAATCTCCGAGTTCTAAGTGAAGCTCTTCCTGTGACTGCAAAGACCCTTAGCTGCTTGCCCAGTGTCCATGGGATCTAAAAATTGTCTCTATCTGGCTGGGCTCAACTCTAGTCAAAGTTCCAAATTCCCCATCCACTTTCACTCTCAGAAAAATACTTAAACTATTTTTATACAAATAGCACATAAATACTCACTTGCTGCATTATTTTTTTTTAAGTTTTATGGTCTCTACTTTCCTGCTTTTTTATGAGGAAAGAATTTAGGGTATGCCCACACATAACTTCACAGCTTCTTTCAAACCTACTGTAAACTCATCCGTGAAAAATTGGCTGGGTTTGAGTGGGCTATTGAGAAGAAACACATTAGCTTCCAGGTATCAGGAATTCCTTTAACATATGTGTGTGTGTGTGTGTGTGTGTGTGTGTGTGTGTGTGTGTGTGTGTATTCTTAATGCCAAATTCTTGACTACAGGATATTTTGAAATATAGTTTTAAATATCTCTTATCTTCTATTTTTAGCATATTGCTAATTAAGTAAAACAAATTTATTATATCTATTTTTTCTCCATTATATTTCAATCAACACTGTTAGGTATTTTCTATTAAGTTCTGTCTGCTTCATCTGCTGTATCCTGCATGGAAATATTCTCCCCCACGTCTTTACAGCTGAAGGCCCTACTTTGTTATATTCTTCTTTCAGTATTTAGTGTTTCTTAAGATGTATTTCTGTCTATGAATTTATAAAGCTCCTTCCACCATAATTGCAAACTTAGTTGGGTGAGAGATAACTGTAGAATATTATAGAGATGCAGCAGAGCCGGACTCTATGTATCTGTGAGGAGTTTGTAGACATGATTGGGTCATGAGGGCTCTGACCTAATCAATGGTTCAATCTATTAACACATTCAAAATTTTAGGAAACTATTGGAAGATAGTAGAACTGTGGAATTCAGGGTCCTGGTTAAGAAGAAGTCGGTCGCTGGAGGCACACCACTGAAGGGTATTCCTTACCTTGGCCACCTTTTGTTTCCTCTTTTTCATAGATGCCATGATCTGAGTCAGTCTCCACCACAAGCTTCCACCATCCTGAGATTCCATCTCATCCCTGGGTCAAAGCAATAGACACAACTGACCTTGGAATGTAGTCTCTAAAAGCATGAATCAAAATCAGTTCCCCCTCCATTTAAATTGATTTATAGTTATTGTCTCCATGATGAAAATTCATGTCTCCCATCTCTGACATACAGCATGGCATCCCACACAGAGCAAATGCATTAAAAATATTTTTGGAACAGTCTGCTTATTTGACCAAGAGGTTCCTGTGGGAAATTGGTTAATTGCCAGTATATTGATAAGCAGGATTTTCTGTGGTATTTGACAAAGTTAATATTTCTTTTCTGAAAAAGTCCTGTGGACACTGTACTCTTCTGGGAAGAACTAGCTATTGGTGACATGAAGCGGTAACTGAGAACTACCAGCATGGGCAGAGGGAAGAGTTTTGTACTTCAGTGTTTTAATCAGCGTCTTACAGTCTCAGGGAGAGTTTCCATTTCTGTGAGAGATACCATGACCAAAGCAACTCTTATAAAAGAAGACATTTAACTGGCTGGATTACAGTTTCAGAGGTTCAGTACATTATCATCATCTCAGAAAGCATGACAGAGTTTAGGCAGACATGGGGCTGGAGAAGGAGCTGAGAGTTCTACATCTTGATCTGCAGGCATCAGAAGGAGACTGTTTTCCATGCTGGGTGGAGTTTGAGCATAGGAAACCTCAAAGACGACCCCACAATGACACATTTCCTCCAACAAGGCCACACCTCCTAATAATGGTACTCCCCGTGGGCCAAGCATAAAAACACATGAGTCTATGGGGGTCAACCCTATTCAAACCACCACACTTATTTTGCTTTCTCTTGCTGGGGCTAGTGGGGGTGAGGGGTAGGGATAAAGCCACTTGGGAAGAAGAAAAGGATGTGTTTGGCTTACATATTCCAAGACACCGTTTACTAAGGGCAGCTAAGGCAGGAACTCAAGGTATGAACCTGGTGGAAGCAGGAGATGGTGCAGAGGCCATGAAGTAATGCTTATTGTGTTGCTCCTCCTGGCTTGGTCCTCCTGAATTGCTCCGTTTATATGTTTATACATCCAGGACCACCAGTTCATGGGTAGCATCACACATAATGGTCCAGACCCTGCCACATTAATCATTAATGAAGAAGAAGCTTCACAGTCTTGCCTACAGGCCAGACAGATGAAACCATCTTCTCAGCTATAGTTCCTTCTTCTGAAATAACTCTAACGATGTCAACCTGACAGAAACTAACCAGAACAACTGTTATTAACCTTTCAGTTATGGAAAAATTAACACGTCACTCTTATCTTTCCTGAAGAATGATCAATACAAAATACACCTTTGTTTCCACTTAATTTAGAAAACAAAAGAAGAACTTTCTTGCAATGATCTTTCTTTGGGTGTCCTTTAACTGCCTCTGTAGAATTTCTCACACATGGACAGTGATTCTGTTAGTTTCATTAATGGTATAAATGAAAGAGAGAGACACACACACAGGTAATTATATATTTATTGACTGTGATCTTTCTGGAAGGTGCATTTAATTTTGAAGTTATACATAACAAGAAATGACTTTGACCTTTTGGAGATGAAATGACCTCTGCATTCTTCCCTTATTTAACATCTATTGACTACAATAACTTTGATTTGTTTTTCTATTGGCAAGAGTTTGAAATCAGCATCTCTTCCACTAAGTTAATGACCATTTGTCTTGAAGGATTAAGACAGGACTTTGGCACATGACCTAAGAGGAAAATCATGAGTTGTCATTTAAAAAATGAATTAACTGCTGCCAGATTAAAAGCTGGTGTTCCTCTTACTATTGAGTGCAGACCATCTAGAAAACTAATCAGAGGAAGAATGGATCCTGGATAAGGGAAGCTATTTTGTCCTAATTAATGTAGCCAGGTAGAAAAGATAGAGTTTCACACGTGCTGCCTAACCAGAATGGTCGCTAAGGAGCCTCATTCAGCAATCACTGCAGGGTAATGTGTTTGCTTTCAAAATTTGTCAACCATGGGCTTCTGTAGAAAACACATCCCAATGACTCCCAAAGGCTCATGTTGTAATATTCCCCTTAATGGAAAGAATAACTCCATTCTTTCTTTTTTATGGATTTAAGGGAGTGAGTGAGGGATAGCAGCCGGGCTCCTGGCTTCTTTACTCTTCCTATCTTTAAGTCCGTGCTTTGCTTGCGTGTACCCATCAGGAATGTTTACCACTCTCCTGTGCTTTCCTGAAAGGAGACATCTTTTTTTTTTCCTGTACTTCTGAGACCAGTAGAGTAGCAGGAGCTTGAGCTGGTGTGTGTTCATAAATGATAGACTGGGCTAAAGACCAGCATGCCTGCACTGTGAACAGATGCTCAGCAGGTAAACATCTCCTTCAGTATCTAGCATCCCTGCTAGAGAGGTGCCTGCCTGTGTCCTACGTCAGAGGGAAGGAAGAGCCAAGACTCAGTGCTGCTCCGAAGGGACCCAGGGTCAAACTGTGGATGCATTGAATGCTTAAATGCCAAGACGCCTGAGCTGATGAATCCATTTTTTCCATAATCTGGCCTTACCCTTCCTTTTTGACCTTCCTCTTCTAACACGCACCTTCTGCTGTTGCCATGGTAACAACTTCACTTTTTTTTTTTTCTCCCTGAATCATCTTCATCTGCCTTGGCCTTCAGACTCGTGTTTCCCTCCCAGAAATTCTCTTCCCTGCCCCTCCAAACACTTGCTGTGGAGTCCCTGTAACATCTCCTATCATAATCCGTGCCCATTAATTTCATACGGTTAGGAATGTTACAGCTGTAGTATGAAGACCTTCCCTATACCAGCTGTTTATGTCCCTCATCCTAGATGGTTTGTGATCTTGCTTGGCCGTTTTGTTTGCCCCACTCTTGCATACAGCAGCCTCCAAATTATCATTTGAAACATTACTGAACACGGTGCTGGGCATCCACTGCAGTTTTAAGTCGACAGCAATATTGAGTGGGGAGCACAGCAATATCGAGTGGGGAGCACGGTTCAAAGTGTGATATTCCTCTGGTCAAAGCAAAACAAGGGACATGGTGACATGGGGCACTGAATGATATACATTTAAGCCCCTCCAACACTTGTCATGGATTGGTAACTTCTTTTAGGTGCTGAGTATTTCATTGTGAGTATATATAGTAGTCTCTTGTCCATAGAGAATATAATGCACAGCCTCCAAAGCATGTTTGAAACGGTAGGTAGTATAGAATCCCCTCTATACTTTGCTTGTTTTCTAGACATAAACTATTCAGGAGCAAACAAGGTCTAGTGGGTACAATGTAAATATGCTGGCCGGGAATGGTTCACATTCCAGGTAGGAGAGAACAGAACAGCAAGATTGCATCACAGTATTCGGGACATCTAAAATATGGACTGTTTGTCCCTGGCTGTTAGCTCCAGTTCTTGGGAGGCGACTGCCCCACCAGCAGAACTGGTGTGGATCGCTCCCTGCTTGGCTCTCTTTGTTGGATATAATACAAATGAATTCTGTACACCTGGGTGCTTAGACATCCATCCCTAAATTTCTATGACTAGACAATTATGGTCAATCTGTCTCTGAGAGTTCTGATGTTTCTCTCTCCCTGAGACTTTACATCATTTCCCATTTCTAATATATGTGCTTTTAAACTAAATATATACCATAATGAGTATGCTTTGGGTCTCAGAATGTGTCATAACTAGCCACAATAAAGAACAAGTTTCTATTTTCCTATGTATCTATTCTTATAAGATCTAGCAACATCTGAGCATATAGTGAATGCTTGATAAAAATCACAAGTTTTCCCAAAGATATTGTCTTTTATGTAACAAAAAATCATATTTCTGAATCAAAATTATATTTTAGCGCATTGAATATCTTTCCATTTCATCTTTTTTCAGTAACATTTATCCAAATCGGCAGCACCATACCTGTTTATAAGATCTGGGAGTTTTCTTTTTCCTCTTCAGCAAGTAAATGTTTTCTATGTCTTTTAAATGTTTTCTATGTCTTTTAAAACAATTTAATTGTATCCCTGGAAACTGCTCTGGTTTAAATCTGCATCATAATTTCATTACAGTGCCGCTGCTCCCGGTAATTTTACATCTTCAGTACACTCTACACTCATGTTTCCTCATTAAAATTAAATATCTAGATACTAATCAATAATACCTAGCACTGCAAGCTCACAAGATGGAGGAATATAAACAATATAGTTAGATGTGTTTATCTAATGCTTGAAGCCAACCACTAGACTGAGCACAGAGACCCCAATGGACAAGTTAGGGGAAGGACTGAAGGAGCCCTAGGGACCTTATCTGACATCGATGGGAGGGGAGGCCCTTGGTTCTGTGAAAGCTCGCTGTCCCAGTATAGAGGAATGCTAGGGTGGTGAGGCAGAAGTGGGTGGGTGGGTGGGTAGGGAGAGCACCCTCATAGAAGCCGGGTAAGGGGGGGGTTGTGATAGGGGTTTACAGAGGGAAAACCAGGAGAGAAGATAACATTTGAAATGTAAATAAATAAAATAGCCAACTAAAAAAAGAAAAATGTGTTTATCTAAGGAAATTATGAGCCAAAAATATGAATGTGATACTTAGTACAGACTTTGAAGTAAACAACAACAACAAAAAATCTTTGATAGAAAAACTCTGAATTTTTTTAGACATATTCTATGCAATTTGTCCTTTAATGAAAGAATATACTTACACAGGAGCATTTCTGTAATTTTTTTCTATATACCTACTATTCTCTCAATATCTATCTGTCTGTCTATCTATCTATCTATCTATCTATCTATCTATCTATCTATCTATCTATCTACCTACCTACCTACCTACCTACCTCAGTTAAGTCAGGATTTCAGCATGTAGGATTTTCCAAAACAGAATCTCTCATCCTCAGAAGGATGTACTAGGACATGCATGGGCCACCACCACCTACAATTGTGGGAAGGTGTGTCTGTAGTGTCGTGTGTGTGTGTGTGTGTGTGTGTGTGTGTGTGTGGTCATGTGTGTGCAAACACACATGTAAAATTCATTGTCCTATACAGATACTCTCAACTTTTTTTTTTTTTTTTTTTTTGGAGGCAGGGTCTCTCAGATTTTGCTAAACTGGCTAACCTAGGATCAGCCCATCTCCACATGGCCCAGCTACCACCAGCACTGGGATCATAGGCATGCGACACCACACCCAGCTTTTGTGTGCATTTGGGGCAGTCAGACTCCGGGCTTCATACTTACCTGACAAGCATTTCACCAGTGGTGACATTTCCCCACCACGACTTGGATTTTCTTTTTGTTACTATTTCTTCCTGAGGCCCCCTTCCAGGTAAAATGGTAAAAGGGGGAGCTTCCCTTTGTGGAGAAAGAGGATTGGCCAGGTACCCCCAACAGAATATTTTCTTTTCTTATTTTGGGACTTTAGTGGATCAAGGTGTCAATTTAACATTGCAATAAACCTCCCATTGTCTTATAATATCGTGGTGCACCAAGTTTAGGCCCTTTAAAAAGTAGAGGTGGCTGAAGCTGGGGTTGTAGCCATGTTGGTACTATAAATGCCTGCCTAGCATGCATAAAGGTCTAGGGATCACACATGGGAATCTTTGTGGTGCCACAAGTCCGTTAGCCCAGCAACACTCAGGAGCTGGAGGCAGGACACCCGGAAGTTCAAGGTCATCCTTGACTACACGGTGAATACTGGGAATACTGGGCAAACCGTGGCTATGTGAAACCTTATCTCATAAATAAATAGATAGTGAGAAGGGGGTCATCTCAGTGTGACTTTCTGAACCTGATTCTGAGACAGGACTTACCATTCTGCAGCTAATCTCAAGCGGTTTTCCTAGAAGGCCTACGGCAACAAAAAAATTAAACACATCCCAACCTCACTGGCATGCGCACATGCAAGTGATAAAGACCAGAGAGTCAGGATGGGCACATTCAAAGTGCCCTTGCAGACGGAGATGTATAGACAACAGTCTGCTCACCGCCAGGCCCGAGGAAGACATTCCAGTGTAGAACAGACTCCGGCTCTCTGAGACGTGCCTCAGATTCAGATTACAGAACGACAGACATTTCCCTGCAGGAAAAGACATATGAAATTTCAGCAAAGTAGGTTTAGTCCGATTACAGGCAAAAGTGGGCAAGAAACGCTTCTTGTATTCGTTCCTCCTCGAACCCGAGTAAGCCACGCTGGGGCGCTGATCCATAGACAGAGCTGCACATCTGGAAACTCTTTGCTCCATCTGTGCTGGGTTTTCAGCCCCGTGCTTGTTCTTCACCATTTCCCATGACTTCAGCTACTTCGCTATTTTCTTTAGTGAAACTATTTAACCCCTGGAGTTTCAGAGTTTGTTTTGTTGTGTTGTTTTAAAGAGGGAGGCGTGCAGGAGACTTCCTCGTACTAGTTTTGGGGGCTGTTGCTGTTGGTGGTGGTTGGGTTTTTGTTGTTTTGTTTTGCTTTGTTTTGGAGAGTTTGTTGTTGTGGTGGTGGTTTTATGATGCACCCGAATTTAACTTTTTTTTTTTTTGTCATATTTCTTTCAGTGTCTGGTCCTACATAAAAGATATAAATGTCAATAAGCCTCAATATCTGACTAACCCTAGGGATACTCTTTTAGAATTCCCTTGGTGTTCCTTTTAATTGGTTCATTATTCATATTTAATCTTCAGATCCAAAAGTTTTGATTTTGCTTATTTTGTGCATTATTAAACGTCTCAAAGCATGTAAAATAAGTCTGGATGCTGCTTTCATACTACTTAATGTCACCCTGCGGAATTAAGAAAATGGTTGCTATTCCTCAGCCTTAAGTGGGTTACATGGCGTTGGTCTTTGGGTTGTCGGTTCCTCTGTGGCTTTATTCCCTCTTCAGAGATCTTATCTCATTGGAGATGTATGTGCGCAGGCTCCAGTCCCAGCCACTCATCCCTGCTGCTTCTTCCCTTCCTCTCTTACACAGGATGCTCACCTCTCTATCTCCATCGCACACTCTCCACCTCAGTGTTGAGCCTTTATGTCTCATAAACTTGTCTGTTTGCCGCCTCTGAAGCTCCATATTTGCCTAGTCTTTTGAGTGCTCTCAGGATCTCCCCTACTCAGAGATCAGTACCTTTTATGTCCCTTAAAACACTATAAATTAATATATCATATCGTGTTTATCCCTCTAGGCCCTTTATTATCATTATTAGAATATATTTTCTCTATTGTTGTGTTAATTTGATTTTTCATTGCTGTGATGAAACACTGACCAAAACCAAGTTGAGGAAGGTAGGGTTTATCTCCTTATGGGTTTTATCTGGTCAACCACCTAACAAGTTAGGACAAGAGCTCAGGGCAGGAACCTGGAGAAGGAAGTAGAGACCACGGAGGAACACTGCATTCCTTACTCACTGGCTGGCTTCCTCTAACTTATTCAGTTACCTTTCTTATTCACCTGGGGAACCCCAAGGATGAACCCTCTCACAGTGGACTAGACCTTTCCCCCATCAATGAGCAGTTAAGAAAATGCCCCCGCAGTCAGGCCCACAGGCCAATATGACTGAAGCAATTCATTAATCAAAGATCCCTCTTCTCATTAATACCACTCGATAATTATCTGAGTAAAATGAAAATGATATCTTTTATAGAAAAAAAATGAAACATTTTTTTAAAAGCTTTGTCCTAACTTTGGAAAACACTTACTCTAAAGAACAAAATCCATATTTCTGGAAGCTTCTGTGCTGATCGCTGCAAATTTCTTGGTTCCAGAAGTCACAAATGTCAGTGCACTCTCCAGAGGGTTCTTATTAACACTTGAGGGGTGAGAATCGTTGGCTGCTGGCCCCATCTTCCTCCATGGAAACACAATTTTTTATTCTTGCTTTGAAACCATTCTTTTAAAACTTCAAATTATCATGATACTCGATAGCTACTAAAAGATTCTATCTTACTACATGTAAGCAAAACTAGGTCTACCTAACCCTATATTGTACTTATAAATGTATGTAGCACACTGCACATGAAAGTCTACAGTCAAAGCGAAGGAAGTAAGATATGTATGTATAAGCTTATTCAACAGAGAGAATGATCAAGGATGGCTTAAGAAGCACATATTTACCTTTATCTTTAGCTGTACCTTTATATCATCTTTAGTGAAGCGACTCATTATTCAGTCTATGAAATTGAAGATCTTTTAAGGTTTTGATAGCAAGTCCATATACAATATGGTAGGAATAGAAGGGAGGTGGATGCCACACTGCACCACCACTAACATTCAGTAAGTCAGTATACATGGAAACCATGTTCTTGTTCTACATGTAAATTTCCCTACAGCCCTGCATGTACACCCTCTCCTTCAGAGTTCAACTCTTTACATCATAAAGCAGCCCAGAGAATATTATTACCAAGCACCAATGCAATAGAAATCCTGGGCTCTGTAAAATGATGAAGTGATGTTCAGCCCTGGGTAATATTAGAGAGCATGATAGGAAAAGGACTGAATGCCTCAGGGTAAAAGAAATGGTGGCGGGACCAAAGATACCCAGACACGGGTGGGAAAATGGCACTAGTAGCATCATCTTCACAATCTAGTCACCATAGAAAAGCCTGAGTGACACAAAGTAACAGTTCTGTAAATCCAAACATGCTCTGTGTTCTTTAGAAAGGCCACAGGCTTCAGCTTCCCCTTGATGGAAGCGATGTTCCCTACCCCAGTTTGATCTAAGTGCAGCCAACATTAGACCTCCGTTCTCTTTAGTTCCCACTTCCTCTGCCTTGCACTTGAATGATGTGATAAGGGGAAACGCACCGGGCGCAAGTGATGTTGGTATGCGCTGCCTTCCTGCTTTGCTTGTTTAGTTGTCTCAGGATTTCCTCTCTCTAAGGTCTTGAGAGCACGTCCCTTCAGTGTGAAGGCAGCCTGCTGAACAAGATAAGTGGTGAGCAGTGAGCTGTAAAGTTCTCAAGATACACTGGGCATTTTAGCTGAGGGAGCTGTCACATAAGCTGGAGTTGTCCAAAGAAGCTGGAGCCCATACAGAGATGGGCGCCTTGAAACTGGAAAGGAAGATCTGAGGCATTGCTAGGCAAAGGAAGAGTTGGCAAGGTCGGAGCTACGAGGGTGCTTATGACTTGATGATGCAATCATGCCGCCTGCCAGCTGGAGCCCAGAGCCTGTGTTCAGAGAGGAAAAGAGAGAGAGAAAGAGAAATAAGATAATTTCAAGTTTCAACTGGCCTTGAACAGTTATTATAACTTTTACCAAGAACACTAAATCTTATAATCAGAGGTATTACCCCAACTGCAAGATCTAGATATCCCTATTCTTGTATGCAATGGTAAAAAAGAAAAATTAAAAATCAGGAACTATTTGTTTTAAATGATATGTTACCATACCAGAAACCATTTTATAGTAATCGCTATGATCAATATCACTTTTTATAAAGGAATATAGATAGATAGATAGATAGATAGATAGATAGATAGATAGATAGATAGATAGATAGATATAGATATATATACAGAGAGAGACTACATATATATGGCATATATATATGGACTTTATATGTGTATATATATATATATATATCAGATTAATTATATATATATATATATCAGATTAACGGCTGAACAGAGTTGAACATTTTCCAGTTATGTTTTTGTTTTGAGTGATAGGTTTTCTTACATTTGACTTCTATGTTCTTATAACTCAACCGTTTCTTCAATAACAAATAACAAATGACATCAGTAGGATAAAGAGAAGATAGCATGAATGTAGAGAACTAAAGACCTAAAACTGTGTCTAAAGAACTCTTAACTTTTCCAACTGATTTCAGAGCAAATAACCCTTTCACTAAATGCTAGCAACAGCACAGCTGCAGGCAAAGAGGTCTGCTTTAAATAAGGGCACTTCCCACTTCAGTGGCAAGGTGGCCAGCTCACTTCCTAGTGCCAGCCCTGCCGTGTTTCTCTTTTTCTTCTAATAGTTTAGCTTCCAGGGTTCTTGCATCATTGACAGCCTCATCTTCAGGCCAGATGTGAACTGCTCGCTCTCTCACTCGTTCAGCATGAAATTCCAAAGGCAAAACCACTTCCGTTTCCTTGAGAGCTTGTTTTTCTTTTCTCTACTTGAAATGCTGATGGTACTTACCAATGAAGCACTGCTGGATTAATAATAATAATAATAATAATAATAATAATAATAATAATAATAATAATAAGTGAGTCAATAGCATTTGTGTGATCCAGATGGTGTTAGTCGCATTTTCTGTAACACAACACTAAAACAATTGACCTACCCATTTGGCTTGCTGTTTTGGTAGTTTTACATGAGCAGCCACTGTTTGGGGGTCTGTGGTGACATGTGATTTTGTGGTGGGAGTGTGAAAGTGGGGGACAGCTGTCCCCACTGTGGCCCAGCAAGTACAAAATGAATAAGGGAATAGATATCACAATTCCCTAAAAGGGCAACTGTAATGACACAAAGCCTCCCCAGTAGGTCCCACGTTTAGACGCTCCTCTGTCTCCCAGCAGAGCCACCCTGGGAAACAATCTTAACAGTGGCCTTTGAGAAATAGTCAACACCCTAACTGTAGCACAGAGGGTGATCCACAACTTTACAAAATTATGCTTGTTCTCATCACTGTCTTTCTATACCTTATAGTTTTTCTTCGGAATGAGGTTTCCCAAAGGACATTTTTTCCCCACCCAGACCATTTTAAAGGATAATTGTCTCAGTTAGGATTACTACTGTTATGCTGAAACACCATGAGCAAAAGCAAGTTGGAGAGGAAATGGTTTATTTGGCTTGCGCTTCCACATCATAGTCCATCAGTGAAGGGAGTCGCGACAGGAAGCCAAGCAGAGCAAGAACCTAAAGACAGGAGTTGATGCAGAGGTCACGGAGGAGTGCTGCTTACTGGCTTGCTCCCTATGGCTTACTCTGGGTTGGTTTGTTTTTTTTTTTTTTTTTTTTTTTTTAATAGTACCCAGGGTTGGCACTTCCCACAACAGGCAGGACCTTCCCCCCCATCAATCACTAATAAAGAAAATGTCCTACAGGTTTGCCTACAGCCAGATCTTATGGAGGTGTTTTCTCAACTTAGGTTCCGTCCTCTCAGATGACCCTAGCTTGTATGGAGTTGACATAAAACTAGCCAGCACAATTGTGAAAAGATATTAATATAAAACGAAAATTAGAGAAAAACGCAGTGAAAGTACAAGTTGCAAGTTGTTTACCGTGAGTGTCAAATAAATATGGAAAGTATTGAGCACCCTAAGGAGTTTCTCAATGACTCCACTCTCCTCTGCTCACATCTGACAGTTATCTAGACGCAGAGCAGCCAACAGCCACACTCTGAAGAGATTCACAGAGCAACAAGCCCCAGCTAACTAAGCAGTTGGAAAAGCAGGGGAAAAGGCTTTCTAGGACCTAGTTCAAGAGGCAAGAAAGTCATGTGGGCGTCAAATTGCTTTAATGGTTACCATGACTTTTGACTTTTTTTTTTGTTTTAAACAACTATTCATGAAGGGATCCCACCCCCTCCCAAAAATGCATCTTTCAAGAAGGGGTTCTTGTGAGGAGTCCCTGCTGCCCTCCACTGTCTGCAAGTCCCCTTCTGGCCAAGACATGGTCCACCTGCACTGTGGGTGCTCTTACCTACGACATGGGACACCACTGTTCCCTGAGCCATTCAGAGCATCCCAGTGGCTCCTGACGCTTCCCTTCTTGTTTTTTTCTTTGTTTTCCTTTCCTCTGTATTCTCCTCACACTTTATGCCATCAGAACAGTAGGAGCTCCACTTTTTTCCCCCTGTGCTTTTCTTTTTTAAAATATGACCTTTCTAGTTTAAATATTTGACATTTCATTATTTTTAAATACTCAAAATGGATTTGGGGTTGTTTTTATTGAAAAGAAACCATAAAACTTGAATATTCTTTTGTTGGTAATGATAGCAAATATCTGTTCAGATGTTCTTTTACATGTAACACTTATCCACACAAGTAACATTTATCCCAGTATAATAATAAGCTATCTTTATTAGGTTGAAATGTCTGTATTCCATTACACTACATAAATTGATAATAATCAGTATTCAATAGGGAATGAGTCTGTCAAGATAAATTCATGTTTTCTAATATTGGTATATTATAAATATGTAATAATGTCTTATTATAATACAGTTTAATGCGGTTATCACATCACTATGGAATATGTACATATTCATGTCAGGCCACTTCCTCCTTGGAGAGAGAAAGAGCACCTTCTGTCCATGTCCCTGTGAAGATGTGCATCGATCTGAATTTCCGCTATGCAGTTCTGATGCCTGGCTTCTGTTACAGAATTGTAAATGATAGTGAAGCTTGAATACTGAGATTCTTCTCCCAGTTCCCTGACACGCCATCCACATACCACACCAGCCTTCTGAGATCACTGACTTGGTCTCTGTCCTGTAATCATGCCTTTTGTATAATTGTCTACAAGCGAGAGGACGTGCTAGTTTATATACTTATGCAAGATTTTACATATTATTTTTATTTCTCTAGAGTGATATATGGAAGTGTGATGAGTTAACCAGGATGTATTTAACTTTATGTACATAACACGTGTTTATCTACATTAAAACTTCTGAAGTATTTACAAATTACAAATTACCATTTCCTGAACCCATAAGCAATATATAAAACTTGCGCATAACATTTATAAAGCTCTACATGCTTGCTAGCACATGGTGTGGTCCTTCTTCGTTTCAGTGGCAGTGTGTCTAAGAACAGTTCATTTTGCTTTTTCCTGGGGTCAATGTGTCTGAGCATCCTTTTCTGAATGTACTTCCACTGATGAACCTGCCTTTGTGACAGTAACAATCAAATCTCTTTGCTCAGGCTGTGGTGACCCCTAGCCATAAAGTGTTTTCACTGCTACTTCACAATGGTAATTCTGCTACTGTTATGATTCATAATGCAAATATCCATGTTTTCCAGTGGTCTTAGATGACCCCTATGAAAAGGTCATTAGACTCCAAGTAGCTTGTGACCCACAGGTTGAGAACCACTGATATAGGTTGTTAGGTAAGGGTCAAGGTTCTTTTTCGAAACATTTATCTAATTCTCCTAGCAGTTTGTTGAAAATGATTATCATAGCACTTTTACAAACATCAACTTACTGTGAAGTGTGCATCTGCTCTTAGAATCTTCTATTTGGTTCCATTGTCTACAGCTCCATCCCTAAGCCATTATCCCTGTTGACTATGACTACTTACAGGTCACCATAGTGTCAGAGAATGGAACTCTTCCAAGAGTGCTCTTCCCCTTTTTTTTTGAAGTTGCTTTGGCCCTTTATGTTTTTCTTAATTGTTCATACATTTGTGAACCAATGTGTTATAAAAGAGAAACACAACTATCTAGCAGGTTTGGGTTGTTTTTGTATTGTTTTTAGATTAGCTTTGAGAAAACTGCTACGCTGGCAACAGCATCTCCTTAAATCCATGAGCATGGTAGATCTCCTTTGGCTAGATCTTCATTCATTTCTCATAACAAGGTTTTATATCTTCTGGGCATTTGTTTTCACACAAGCATTTATCAAGTTTAACTCTTAGTGTTCCTCTTTCATTATCATATTGCAAATCTAATTCTCTTGTCTTATGTGAGTTGTTAATACACACAATTCTTTTTTTTTTTAATATTAGCCTTTAATCCTGTGACCTTTCTGAACCTCCTCTTTATTTCTGGCTAATTCAACTAGGAAGAAATCAATTATATTGATCTTGTCAAAGAACTAGATTTGGATAATTTAACTTGTTTTTCTGCTTTCAATTTTAATGGTTTCTGCTTGTATCTTTATTATTTCCATTCTTCTTTTGTGAGAGCAAGAGGAGCCTTTAATCTGGGACTAATCAGCCTCATTGTTCCGGGTCAACTAGAGATTCTCACCAAATGCCCCATAGTTTCTGAGGTCTCGTCCCAGTAGCTGATAGGAGCTTCAGGAAGTGCCTAGTGAGTCCTAGTTCATCTTTACTGGCCTTAGAAAGGTACTTCTCAGGACTGGACCAGATCGGCACTTAGCCAAAAGCAGGAAAATCCTCTCCTCTGAGCCACAGAGCTCATTTTCTCTGCCCCTTCATCTTCACTTACTCCCTTCTGCAAATGCTAGCTAACCTCTTACCTTTGCCTCAAGACTATCAGAACATGTTGGACTTCCTTTTCAGTGGCCCAAAACTTCCTACCAGTGAATAATTGAGATGAAAACAATGGTACATGTCAACTACTTCTTTTTAGCTTTCTCTCTCTCTCTCTCTCTCTCTCTCTCTCTCTCTCTCCCACACACACACACACACACACACACACATATGTGAATATATATATTCCACATATATATATGTACATATATATACACAGATAATATACATATAAAGTAATCCATACATACTTTATTCAATTTCATTGCTAACCTACCTTAAGGGTTTTCTAAGGTTTTTAAGGCGAATGAATATCATCTGTGTTTGTATATCAATAGGATTCCTTCATGCACAGAAGCTAAGTCAAACTGCAACAATGTTTTGCAAAACATTGTGGCATTGTGTGCTGACAGTTTCAAGTTCTTATCTCTGTGTGTTAGCATGTATGATTAAAACGCTACAACCTGAGTCAGGCATGGTGGCACATACCTTTAATTCCAGCACTCAGGAGGCAGAGGCAGGTGGATTTCTGAGTTCGAGGCCAGCCTGGTCTACAAAGTGAGTTCCAGGACAGCTAGGGCTATACAGAGAAACCCTGTCTAGAAAAACTAAAAATAAAAAAAAAAAAAATTAAAAAAAAGGCTACTAACTGTAAGGTTCACTAAGTGCATAAATTCCGACATGCTCTGAATTTTATGTTATTCCAAATAAACATGATAGAGTGCGTAAAATCATCCAAATTCTCATTTGATTTGCTGTTGCTTTAGTCATGTTGTCTATTGTGATCATTGTTATAATCCAACGAGTAATGGCATCTAGAAATTATTCACAAACATTTCTTGCACTGAGTACATTTTATCTGAAGGTGAAACTGAAGACATGAGCATTTTTGCTTATTTCTCAGAGTAGAAATCCTAGAGCTTAAAAATCAGCAAGATATTAATACTTTTACATCCCAATTTCAATAGTAAGATGCATGAAATAGCTAGTATGAGTTGGAATATCCACAATTTTAAGGCAGGTTAATCAGTCACAGTGTGTTCTACGTCTGAGCGAGCAGAGGAGTGGTACAGCTCCATCAGGGTGCTGGACTCACTAGAATCAAATGCTGTGAAGAATAAAGGATGTGAAGAAGAAAACGAGTAGGAAAGAGAGAAGAGTAAATATGAAATGAAGAGAAAGAGGAACGGACTTCTTCCACCTGAAATTTTAAATGTACCTAAAATCTATTCTATACTTACATACTCATGTCTGGCTAAGTCACAATTTGCTAAGCCCCTGTCAGTGATCCAGCCTCTACAACAGGACAATCAGCTTAGTGAATGGCGTGCCAGACCCAGCCTTAGTATACCTAAAGAACTGTGAACTCCACAGAAGGGGTCCTCCCTTGTGTAGCTAGCTATCCAAAAGGCCAGGACAAGGAGAATTTGCAGAAAAAAACAAAACAAACAAACAAACCATAGATTGTAATGTGTGATTTATCTTATGTTATGGCATCTTTGCTTTTTGTGGAAATTAGACTTATAAAAATCATGACCAAAAAAATTCTGGAGGCATCACTTCTCCCCCTTTCTCCTGGGTTAAGAACATTTGAGGATGTTTGTTACCAGAGAGATTCTCATGGAGAATCTAATCCCCACAGCTCCAAATACAGAAACAGATGAAGATGTACAATTGCCACTTGGCAGAGCAAATGGTCACATCCTGATCTCACTAGTGAAAACAGGCATCATTGCCACGTACCCTGCATGCCAGGTGCTAGCTCATTGCCACGTACCCTGCATGCCAGGTGCTAGCTGTTAGATAAATGGTCACAGTAGAGATGTTCATCAGACTAAAGGATGTTTCCTTTCTCTCTGCAAATTCTCCTTGCCTTGGCCATCTGAGTATCTACACAAGGGAGAAGCCCTTCTGGAGAGTCGCAGTCCTTTAGGCATACTTCGTATACTAGATCAGGGATTGCCATTCACTAAGTGGCGTGCCAAGTTGTAAGGGCTGGATGACTGATAGGGTTAACCAAATGGGGTTTAATAAGCTCCTTTCTATAGTCCTACATCTTTCCACCTCCTGTCATTATATCATCTAAAAAACACAAAAACACATTCTAGCATTTTCTGCAGAGAGAGAGAAAGAGAGAGAGAGAGAGAGAGAGAGAGAGAGAGAGAGAGAGAGAGAGAGAGAGAGAAAGTTGCATCATAAGATCAAAGTACATTCATGCTACACGGCTTTGGAAAAGAACATGCTCCTGTCACAAAACCAGAGTGCAGGACCTAGAAACACCATAAAATTGTAAAGTTTCTTTGCTGCTAGAAGACCAAATTAATAAATTACACAGAATGAGATAAGATCTATAATGTATTAGTAAAGCAAGATAAATTGTCTGAAATGGAAACGATTAGGGACCGACTTAAATAAAACTCTCTAGGTTTAAATACAGATAAGAATCTCTGCTCCCCAGGGATCAGGAAGAGTTTTCACAGTTTTGCCTGGCCAGAGAGAGGCTCTGACTATGGCCGACAATAGATTTTTATCACAAAAAAAAAGGAACTGCAAAACTGTGAGATCATGTCTCAGACAATTCCGAGGGGATCTTGAGGAACCAAAGGACATGGATCCGGCTTTCCCACCTGCCCAGCTGAGACAGACCGGGTTATGACAGACTGTCCTTGCCTCTTCTAAACAGGAGAACCGAGTTATTTCAAATTTGCAAGAACATAGCTTGAGGAATTACTATCTAAACTCTAGTTTCTAAATGATAGTTATCTGGACAGCCTTGGGTTAATCTGGAATGTCGACTTGGTTAAGAAACACCTAGATCACCGATTGGGGTGCACCTTTGGTATGTATGTGTTTGCAGGTATATTTCTAAAGAGGTTTGAGTGAGGAGTGAAGACCTACCTACATGTGGCTGACACCATTCCATAGACTGGGTCCTAAATAATAAAGGAGAGGAAGAAAAACCACACTACTATGAACTAGAGTTCTCTTTTCCTTCCCCTTCCCTGTGGGTGCCAAGGATCAAGCCCCTTCCACGGCCATGCTTGCCGCATGATGGAATGTACTCCTTTGCTGTGTAAGCCAGAATAAACCTCCCTCCCTTACATTGATTCTTGTTCAGAACTTGGTTGCAGAGATGAGAAAATCAACTAATATATATGCATAACATGTCTAATGGACTACCAGAAGGAAAATAATAATAAGGATGATAATAATAATAATGTTAAATGGGCTCTAAATTAAAATGAGTTAACGTAGAAATTATAGCATGCTGTTCATTGGAGCGTGAGTCTAAATTAAAATGGTTTTTATATTATACTTATGATATACGGCTGAGATGTACTCATAGAGTTGAAATATCCTCACAACAAAATCTTCAGAAATGGGAATACAAGGTCCCAGTCCTACATTTGGCTATAAGAAAATTATCAATCAGTGCCCATCTTGATTAAGAATACTTATCTGGTCTTAAAGACTTTTATCTGGCCAGTTGTGATAGTGTGCCTATATTTCCAGCAATGGAGAAAACACTGAGACAGAAGGATACAGAGATTGAAGTCAACCTAAGGAACTTAGCGATGCGATCGACATAACACAGACACAGAGAGAAGGAGGGAGGGAGAGAGGGAGGGAGGAGGAAAGATTATTATACTCCCCCATTCTTCAAGCTGTTAATAACAGTTATGTTTCTCTTAATAACTTCTTTTGTTAGAATTTCTCAGATGGGAGCTTTGTGAAATAGCTCAGTGTATAAACAGGCTTGCCACCAAGCCTGACAACCTGAGGTCCCACACGGTAGAAGGAAAGAGTCAGTTCCTGCATGTTAGACTCTGATCTAGACAAAACTGTCATGTCACATGCATGCATACACACACACACACACACACACACACACATGCACACACCAAAATAAATAAGTGTATAAGATGATTTTGATTCTCTTAGGTCTATAGCTCATTCTCCTTCGTGGAACTTATACTAAGAATAAATTGCGTTCTTTTCTCATACTTCTGAGATGAGCTCCAATAAGAGCCCAGAGTGCTACCCTAGAGAGCTGGGTTTCAGAGGTGTTGGGTTGAAGTTGTTCTCATTTAGCAGTGAGACCTGGTGTCTTCCATAGAGGACACTGCACCGGGCCTGATTGTCCTGAATCGTTGCCCTTCAATTTTCATATCTAAGATAACTGAAGACCCCACTGCAGGCTCAGGTTACTTCCCCACTCCAGATCTAACTGGTTATTTCATTTGGTTGAAATTAGGAAATTTTAGTTCTTAGCCTAATACCAACTAAGCCTGGGTTATTAAGGGACCATTGCCACTATTAATTTAAGGCCAATCAATCTGTGGAGGAGGCTGATGAGCCTTGGAGACAAACAATACTGAGCATGAATCCTAGATCCACTATCTACCACTGTCTGCCGTTGGATCATCCTCAGGTTTAATCTCTCTTTTTTTAAGATTTATTTATTTATAATATCTAAGTATACTGTAGCTGTCTTCAGACACACCAGAAGAGGGCACCAGATCTCATTACAGATGGTTGTGAGCCACCACGTGGTTGCTGGGATTTGAACTCAGGACCTCTGGAAGAGCAGTCAATGTTCCTAACATCTCTTGGAGCTGCTGTTTACTAGTCTCCTCCAAGGAGACAGTGAGCCCTACACTCGGTGGTGTGATGAGGCATGAGTTGCTATATAAGCCTAGAAGATGAAGTGGCATTGCTTTCTTTACTCTTCTTTCCTTTCTCTGCTTAGCTTATAGAAAGGCTTTCTACCAAATGATGGCAACCGACTCTCAGTAAGGATACAAGTCGCCACTTTCAGTTAACTTGCTCCAACTCCTGCCATTCCCTGTACAGCTCTACCCCAGTCAGTAGCTGTCAGTCAGATTTCAACATGAGACAGGTTCTCTTTACTGTTCACATAGATAGATAGATAGATAGATAGATAGATAGATAGATAGATAGATAGATAGATAGACAGACAGACAGACTTTTTAGGCTACTACTAATATCTTCTCATGAAACTTACCACTGGATAATTATATAAATAACCTGTGTCACTCCTCTGCATATCACAGCCAAATAGTCAGCCAACTGAGAATAAGAAATACTCAGGGAAGAATGAAAAACCTCTATCGGTGTATAACAAGCAGGTTTAGGATGTTGCTAGCCCCTAAACCAGTGGTTCTCAACACTTTTAGGAGTCAAACAACCCTTTCACAGGCGTTGCCTAAGACCATTAGAAAACAGATGTGTCCATTACAATTCATCGCAGTAGCAAAATTATAGTAACAATGGTGGGGGTCACCACAACGTGAGGAACCGTATCAAAGGTTGCACCAGTGTGTCTCATTGTCAGGTTGCTGTTGTAGGTCACAAGGTTCATAACCGGGTGACATTGATGATGCATTTTCTCCTCTGGTCGCAAACATAGACGTGTCTTCCAAGAGCATGAACAACAGTCAGTAGGGATGAAGTTTCTACGTCATCTCAATCGGTCCATGTTTGAGGACACACAAACACAGTATCTTCAGCAACATAGCCTTACTATAATGTCATGGAGAGTAACAAATAGCCTTGGCAATAGCCTATAATGTTTGGATGACTGAGATACAAATTCCCTTTGGGCAGCAACTCAAAAAGGTGTAATTCATTTCAGCTACTGAGAGTTTTATTTGGTAGCATATGATGCCTAGTCGTGGCATTATCTCCTCCCTTATATGGTGACTCTTTAAATATTCCTTTCATATATATGTATATTTTAGGAAACACCTTCAGTCATGCTTTTCCTAGCTTCCTAAAATCCATCAGTGTCCATTGTCCCTTTCCACATTCCCTCCTTGACCCCGCCCCCCATCCTCCTCCCCATTTAATCCTCCTTTTCTAGCTGTCCCTTTATCTCTTGGTAACATGATATTCTATATCTCCTTCCATGGAAGAGCCTCTTCTCCCCTCTCGTCCTTCACAGCTACCTACCCTCCATGGCTCTTTTTATTTAAACACGCATCTCTAAAACTTAAAAGCCAACATCCACATATAAGAGCAAACATGTCACCTTTGCCTTTCTGGGTCTGGGTTACCTCCCTCCAGGTGACTATTCAGTTTTATTGACTTACCCGAAATTCTCATTTTAATAGCTGAGTTATAGTCCATGTGTGAATTGCCCATTCCTCTCTTGATGAACATATGGGCTGCTTCCAATTTCTTTCTATTGTGAGCAAACCTGACAAATGTAGGCAGCAATGACCATGGATGGACAGGTACCTCTGCAGTAAGATACAGAGGGCAAAGGTAATTTGTGACTCTCCACAACGTTATGTTAAGACCTTATTGCTGAAGATACCGTGTTTGTTTGGCATCAAACGCAGAGAAATTGAGATGGTTCCCAGGTAGAAAATTCACCCCCACTAATACTCACTATTGTGCATGGCGTTGGATAGATCTATGCTTGTTACCAGAGAAGAAAATGTAATCATCAATATCACCCAGCTATGAACCTTGTGACCTAGAACAGCAACCTGCCTATGACACATACTGGTGTATTAGTGGCACAAACATTATGGAATTAACCAACAGCTTTTTCATTGTATTTAAGACCTACTCCGTGAGATGGAACCAATATCTGGCACTGTTATAGTAGCCAAGAACGTGATACTAGATAGGTCATGGGCCTAGAGGAAAGCTAATACTTTTGGTATATGTCCAAAAAGTGATATAGCAGGATTTTGAGGTAGACCAATTCTCAGCTTCCTGAGAAACCTCCACACTGCTTTCGGTTCTAGCTGTACCAGTTTCTACTCCCACCATGAATGAATATGTGTTCCCTTTCCTGCAAACCCCCTCTCCCCATCTTTTGCTAGCATGTGTTGTTTGATTTATCTTGGCAATTGTGACTGGGATAAAATAAAATCTCAAAGTCATTTTCTTGATAGCTAAGGATGTTGAATGTTTTTATGTGTTTCTCAGCCATTTGTGTTTTCATCTTTTGAGAATTCTCTGTCTAGTTCTGAGCTCCGTTTTAATTGCGTTATTCATTCTCTGATGCTATTTCTTTGGTTCTTTATATGTTCTATTCTCTGACCCATGTATAACTGGTGAAGGCTTTCTCATTCTGTAAGCTGCTTGCTGCTTTGCTCGGATGCTGGCGTCCTTTGCTGTACAGAAACTCTAGCTGCATGAGGTCCCATTTGTTGGTCTTAATGCCTGCCTTAACAGGGTCCTATTCAGAAACTCCTTTCTTGTGCCAATCATGTCAAGCCTATACCTTACTTCCTCTTCCATCAGACTGGGGGTACCTGATCTTATGTTGAGGAGGTCCATGATACATTTGAATTTGAGTTCTGTAGAGGGCGACAGATATGGATCTATTTTCATTCCTCTACCTGAAGCAATCCAGTTTGACAAGCACTATTTATTGAAGATGTTACTTTCTATTTTCTCCAGTGTGTGTATTTTTTTCCTTCTTTTCCAAAAATCAGGTGCGTATAAGTACGTGGGGCTATGTCTAGGTCTTCAATTCTCTTCCATTGATCAATGTGCCTGTTTTTGCGCCAATAGCTGGTTCTATGACTACAGCTCTGTAAGTACATCTCGGCATCCAGGATGAGGACAGCTCCAGGAGTAAAGTGACTTGTTTTAAAACAGAACCAGCTAGTAAGTAGGTGGACACATTCTATGGGTTTGGGTGGGAAGGTTCTTTGCTTGTTTTGGTTCTCCTCTTTGCAGTGCAGGCAACTAAGCCCAGGGACTCACACTCACTGAGCCCAAAGATCTGTTATTTAGCAGATAGAATCCTCTAAACTGTATTTGTGCCCGCTAACTCACGCCTAGTCCAGTGAAAACCTACAGGGCCAGGAATGGAGAAGAAGAACGGAGAATGCAAGAAGCTGCGGTTGAGAAATCATTTGAAGTTGTTTCCCTCCCAAGGATGAATACATGTTGGGGGCTTAAGCCCCAGTTAAGTGGGAGTATGCAGAAGCACTTGAGCCTAGTGGGCAGTCTGAGGTCTCTGAGGGGCTGGTCTTGGATTGAATTAGCTCACAGGGGATCCAAAATGAGTCCTGTCAAGAGTGAACTGTTGTTGTAAGAGTGAACTTGACCCTGAGTCACTCTCTCCCTTCCTGTTTGGCACAAAGATCTCTTCCTCCTCTACCCCCAGCCTTCATACACGCTTTACAGCAATGATGACCCTTCCCATTAGACCCTCAAGAGAGGCTGAGCTAATAGGGCCACTTGAAAGTGTCCTTCAAAATCAAAAGCTAAATAAACTTCTGTGTAACTATGCAGCCTCAAGTATTTTGTTATAGCACTCAAAACAGTACAATGTAGGAGCCTCGCGAACATTAGTTGGAAACAGTAAATCTCAGGACATATGGGTTATTTAAAGCTGTAGTTACGACTGTTCATTACGACTTCTGAGCGGTCTCACTGTTTGCATAGTCTCTTCGATGATTAAGTTGTCAAAGATATATGGAAAACCAGATCTGTACTTCAGAAACATAAAGCTGCAGGAGGTCAGCATGGGTTGCAAATTGCCTTCTTGACTTCAAACAATTACGGTAACAATTAGCATTTGCATGCCACCGCTGCTTTTGCAGCATCTTCTCTTGTGCTCAAAGGTTGTGAACTGGCTGGCCCCTCTGATACTGTCTCATGCCAGTACTAGGCTTCCCTCCAACCCTTGAAAGTTATGATGTGGAATCAGAGGGACAGTGAGAAAGGAGACATTAGAAGTCAGAAAACCTGCCAAACTCGTGGGCATAGAAGTGGATGTTTGGCGTTTTAGAAACACAACATGTCTTGTAAAAGAAGCAATTGGCTCATATTTCATTCCCAAAAGTGTACAGGAACTGCCTGGTACTTTTTAAAAAATCTTTTGAGGTGAGTGCTTGGGGTATAACAAATAATCAGCTTGCTTACTCGGAAAATAGACTCCCAAAACCTGGGCATATTGGAATCTAATTTCGAGGTGAAGCCTGGGTTTATCAGAATAAACTACCGACTGTAAAGGAGCCGCATAGAGAGGAAATACAGGGAACTGGTAACTATTTTATTATTATTTTATTTATTTATTATTATTATTTTAAAAACTCAAGCTCCCGTTTAAGAAACAGAACAGCCATGTCTCTTACGCTCAACTTAAAGGTGAGCATTGGTCTCTAAAAACTGGGTTCAAGAAGATCAAATGCTGAGCTGATAAAAAGGAACCTGGGTGACAGCGCTACCTGCTCGGCTCTCTGCTCCATCTCCGGGAAGGAGCGGCTGGGCTCGCAACTTCGGGACGCGGCGCCGCATAGCGAGCGAGGTGATTGGGTTACACCGGGCGCATCCCGATAGCCGGCGCGCGGGAGCCGCTGGCCCTAAGCCTTTCCAGATGTGGCCGCGGCGCGCGCTGGGCTACCGGCCAAGAGGCCGCCTGCAGTCGCGTCCCGAGGCCGCAGCGCCAGCCCCAATGCCTGCGTCCTGAGCGCCGGGGAAGAACGAGGGTCCTGGGGATCCGCCCGCAGTCACTCGAGGGTGGATGGAGGACCCCGAGGGCCACGTGATGGCTCGGCCCCTGAGAGGCCCGCTGCGGAGGTCCTTCAGCGACCACATCAGAGACTCCACCGCCAGGGCGCTGGATGCTATCTGGAAAAACACCCGAGAGAGGCGGCTAGCAGGTGAGGGGCATGGGAGACAGCCCGAAATTAACCAGAAAGCCGTTGAACGTGCAGATTGTCATTAACTCTAGAAATTAACAGACTCATCAGCTGGAATATAGCAATCTCTGATTCTCAATGTTTGGGGGGGGGGGATCTTTTTATTTTATTTACCCTTATTGTTATTTGATTATTTCCAACTAGGTTTTTTTTTTTTTTTTTTTTTCACTTTTGTTTTCTTTAACCTTGAGGGAAAAAAAGCAAGGTCCTTTGGGGTGTCAGCGGTGGAGATGACGAACTGCAGGCAGGAGCCTGCAGCATAGTCTATCTAGGGTCATCTTCTGAGCAGATCTGGCCTGAGGTGGCCTGACCTGACTGGTGCAGGCCAGGGGCCTGGCAGGGTGTGTGGGTCCGTGGGAGTCCCGCCCAACATCAGTCAGCTGGTGTTTCCTCCAGTGGTTCCAAGAGAGTAAGTACCAGGTGTGCCCGAAGTAGCTGTTTGAACTGCAATAAAACATCCATACCTTGGTGCAATTCGACTGTTCTAGGGCTCCCGTGACAGGCACTCAGCCTGATTCTGGAGAGGAGGAATATTCAGAAACTGACAGCAGATAGCATCTCACTGGGATGGGGAGTGACTGGGAGGAGAGCAACATTGCAAGTAGCCTTCTATCCTCGCTTGTACCCTTAGTGGCCTTTACTAGGCCATTCACGTGGATGGGCCAAAGAGTATGTTTTCTTGACATCGTTGTTGTTGTTGTTGTTGTTGTTGTTGTTGTTATATTTGTTATCTGTCTTGGACATGCCTCCAAAGGTTGATCCAGGTTTCTGGGCTACGTTCTTGCCAAAAGGTCACTTGAGACCAAATAACTGTCTCAAGAACTTGAAGAATGGGAATTTAAGGTGTGTGAATGTGATAAGGCAGATTATGAAGATCAACACGAAAGTTCCATACCTTGGAAGGCTGTTTGTTGGAATGAATGTGATTTGTATATTATCTTTGAGGCAAGGTCTTATCACAGTCTTGCCTCCCCCCCCTCAATGCTCCCCAATGCTGAGGTTTATACGTGTGAGTCGCCATATCCTAAATCAATGGGGTTTTTTCCCTCTGTTAATCTAAGTCATATTGCCCATAACAGGGAGAGGTTGAACAATGTTAAATTGTTAATTAATATAACGACACTTAATTAATAACACAGGGTTATTAATTATTACTGCTGGAAAACATAATGCAATGCCTTAAGTAAAGCAACCAAACTTTCTAAATTATCCAATCAGAAGTTCCAGTTGACCCAAGGAGGCAAAAGGATAGAAGATATACAAGTATAAGATTCCCAACTAGAATTGACTGACTTAATAAAAGAAAGGGAAAAAAACATTCCTTCATGACCATAACATTTTTTATTATTAATTCAACATTTGGATTATGTATTGGTGTTTTAGCTTGAATGAGAGGTTACTTGAAACATTACCATTTTCCAGAATTTCCTCTTTGATTTTCATGGAATGTTGAGTTTGACAGCTGGGGGGACAAATGAATATGAGAATATGAGAATATTATGGCTTTTCCTTCACCTTTCTTTCTTTCTTTCTTTCTTTCTTTTTTTTCTTTTTTTTTTTTTTTTTTTTTTTTTTTTTTTTTTTTTTTGGTTATGTATTAACAATCTTATTTGTAGAGTTCAAATACAGGAGCCAATATAAAGTCAGTAATGCAAACCACCTGGAAAACAATCATTACTTTTGATGGGTGATGAAAAAAAAGAAAAACCCTAAGCATTCTGTCAGCTCTGGTAGCGAGTAGGATTTTGCTACTCCAGTTGCTCCGGAGGAATTCTTCACGTTACTTGGCTCCGCAAGAAGCGTAGGCATGCTGGGTTGTTTATATAGTGGGAAATGTGGGCAAAGAAAAAGAACCTGTGCTTCAACTGACGCTAATGACTGGGGACCTGGACACTGTTGTGTCCTCCCTGGTCCTTGGCTCATGGCTGACACTGTCAGTATTTGTAAACTAGAGACGGGTCTGTTGCACATCCAAACCTCAGGCGTGCTCACTGCCACACATCCCTCCCAGCAACTCTGCACTTAACCCTCCCACCTACCAAAACACTACAGCCCAGCTGTTTGGAGTTCACGGAGACTCATTTTCTGAACAGCGGAGAAAATTGTTATTATATGACACCCCTGCTTGGTCTTCCCTTGCAGAATGGAGGGCAGGGTGGTGGAAAATTCCCTACCTCTCTCTTCACTGTGAGACAAATGAGGTGACAGGTAAGGGAGTTGGAAGCATCCCTGGAGAGTACTTCTGCTCATAGTGGCTAGACTGCCATGGCTGGGCTGTGGTGCTGATGGCCCCGGTGACTTGCACAGGCTTCTCTACGACCAATCACAGGGTGTGGCTGTTTCTACCTAGGCAAAGAGTTTGATCATGGGATGAAGTTTTACAGTTTCCTTTTTAGGTTATTTCTGTCTTACCCATGTCTTGGTCAAAGTCAGTCTTCTCTCTCTCTCTCTCTCTCTCTCTCTCTCTCTCTCTCTCCTTCTCTCTCTCTCTCTCTCTCTCTCTCTCTCCTCCCATAATTTTCTCTCTCTCTTTCTTTCTCTCCACTCCTATAATTGAATAGTTTCTACTTTTGATACCTTATTTATTCCATGTACAAGCCTGTCATTGACCTCTCCGTGCCTTAGAATCCCTTAAGGACTCTGTCTGTCATTTAAAGGGAGCTGCAATCTTCTATAAACAAAATATAGATCTGCCACTTGTGAGAAATGACAGAACAGACTGCTTTAATTTCACCCCCTTTGATTTATGCCCCTCACTGTGCCCGGTCATAGCCCCTATCAGTTTTGCTTACCTATGTTCCCAGCCCTCCAGGCTTCTTTCTTAAGAGCAGATTGTATCACTAAAGGATTCAGTGAATGGGAACTTGAGAGCCATGCTAATTGATTGATGGGGCACATAGCCCCATCTGGCTGAACAGCAAGTCTTTCTCATCTCTCTCTAGCTCCTCACAGTTTAAGCATAGATGCTGCCTGCCCATCTCCCTCCTACTTGGTACCTTGACATCTTGGCATCAAAATGCATTTCATTTCCCCAAAGCCATTTGCCTCCTAAGTGTTTCACACAAGGCTCCTTGGCCTTATGTTAAGATGTTATTCAGATAAAGCCTATGGCTCACTTCTCAGAATATTTACAAAGGTGTGAATAAAATAGTAGAAAATTGTGAAGAAAGCCAATTATTGTGAAACATATCTATAGACATGTTCCGATCACAAAATGGTGATGAACTAATTACATGATGATTTTAAAATACAGGAACTTGGGTATACAGACCCCAGGGCACAGACGGCTGTTTCCTAGCTAGACTAAGAGCTACCCTGTGTGCTAGCCTGGTCTAATCTTATCTCTTATCTCTTTGTCACTAACCAGCATAAATAGAAAAACCTAAGAAGCCACGGCTATTGATCGGTCACCAGCATAGAGCCTGAAACTTTACTGTTAGGTAACGGAATGACTGCAATGCACAGAGGTGCCCCGAGTTGGTCACCGAGGTCATAGGAACATCAGTGGACAGAAGAATGCCAGTTATGTGGGATCGACAGTGAGCTGAGATCCTCAGACCTGCAGAGGAGGGGTGGGTAGAGACGTTTTGTGATACGTACGAAAGTACAGCGTGATATGGAAAAGCATGGTTTTCATTGGCGACCGTCCCAGGGACACTTAGTAACTATACGAGGGAGGGCGCCTCACCTACACTGATGATTGTGGAAGCTGCTAAAGAGAGCTTAAGAAACTCTTAAGCTTTCGTGTATGAGTCCCTGCACTGTCCACAGACTGTAAGCGGAAAGTCTCTGCTTGATGCCCTCTGTGGTCTTCAAATGTTGCCAGTAGCTTTTGCTGTGTACCAGCTCTTGACCCAGTGAGGAACCAAGGGCTGCAGCTCCCATGAAGAGCACCCATAAACACCAGCTCCTATCATTGCAATGCCAAGTTTTCATAGTGAGCTGGCTATAGCGTGGTGTATTCTTGACACAATTCCACAAACCAGACAACTCTAAAGAAAAATAAAATAAGACTAAAATTGAAGGTAAAAAGAGTTAAAAAAAAAAAAAAAAAAATAAAAAAGAGAGTGCCAAAAAGAAAAAAAAAAAAAAAAAAAAAAAAGACTGAAAATAAGATAAATCCAGACTCTGCCTATGTAGTAACTTTCTTCAAGCATGGAAAGAGAAATTGATAAATTAAAAGGAAATTAGTCATACTCTTTAAAAAGATTTAATAAAGTGAAATGAACACACAGTATAAAACCATATGCATTGTGGGAAAGGAATGTAATGTCTCTATTAAAGACATATCTTGATCTCTAAGTGGGTGGAATCTAAGTGTCTCAAATGTTAAGACACAAGGCAGGGTGCTATTTCCAAAGTTAAGCACCTTAGGAAGAAAAGAGGGTAATTGACTATAAAGTGAGAAAGTTTAGACAAATTACAATCTAGATGAGCTTCAAGTTGACATAAAGCAAACCATTTAAGGATGTGCATCGAACTGGATCCCTGGGGTATTGTAGTGTATGTTTACTCTCTTATGTCTTCTGGGAAATAGATATCTGTGTTTCAAATGACCGGGTCTGTAATAAGCCAGCAACGTTAAGTGTCTGGCCTGCTTTGCTGGATCCTTGCTCTCAAGGATTCTGGCCCCATTCCAACGAAGGGCAACCACAAACATTGACTCTGTGAACTGCTTTGTGCTCCCTGCGTTCACAGCAAAAAGCAAGTAAGGGCACATGGAATGCCTTTTAACCAGGAGTGAGGTATGCCTCCAAATATGCAGTAAACAGAGACAGCCTCACTCGGGATTTTTTTTTTTAAAAAAGGGAGACAGCCATTGGGGATGCTTGTGATGTGAGTGAGCGTATAGCTGCCGAGTTTACCGTCTTTGATAAAGAGGGAATGAGTCAGTGAGTGTCACGGCCATCTTTGAGGAGAAAAGATGTGCAGAGAGAAACAGATTGAGGCTGAGCCTCAGCCTGCCTGAGTGAGTTAAGACTGCGGCTTTTCCAAGCTTATGTGAACTCAGGGACTGAAGCAGCAAGCATGGGGCCTACGCGGGTCTGCACCAGGTCCTCCGAGTACACATGATAGCTTTCTGCTCAATGTTTTCTGGGGGGCTCCTGAGTGTATGAGCGAGTGGGTCTCTGATTCTCATATCTCCTCTTGGGGCTCGGCTTGCCTTGTCCAGCTTTGATGTGATGGTTGTGGTTTCCCTCTTATTTCATTTTATTTTGTCGCGTTTGGGGTTTTTTTCCCTTAGAAACCTGTTCTTTTCTAATGATAGACAGAAAGGTCTGGATGAAGAAGAGCTTGGAAGGAACTGGGAGGACTAGAGGGAGGGGAAACTACTCAGGATATGTTGTATGAGAAAAGAATATTTTTGATAAAAGGGAATTTAAAAAAAACTGTGGCTCTTGCACTGGATAACTTTAGACAAAACTGTGTTCCTCTCTAACGAAAAGAGGCTGATAACAATGCCTGCCTCATGATACACAATTAGGAGTTAAGTGAGGCACAGCTGGACCTGCTCAGAGGAGCCACTGGCATACTGAGAAGGCAGTCTTGCTTTGGGGAGTGTCACCCCAATTGTCTTTTCTTTTTTGGCCTACTTCCAGAGGAGCTCTGCCTCTGTAGCACACTGTCACTGCGATCTACCTGGGGCTTTAGAAACAGAAGTAGCTGAACCAATCCACGCATCAAACAAGCAAACAACAACCAGAAAAATTCAGTAGGATAGGAGTGTACGCCCTATACCTCCACCGAGCAACAATGGAAGACCTAAAGCAAGTGATCATTTTTTTTTTCTTTAAACAGACCTTTGTGAGCTCCCAAAGGAAGCAGACAGAATAAGTGTTTCTGCACATAGATGAGGAAGTCAGCCTTGCATGTGCGTTTGTCATTCTAGATAGGCAATCTCTGGACATCTTCCCTGGGCGAGCTGGGACCGGCGTTGAACACTGTGCTATATGGATGGAGCTGAACACGGCAGAGAGATGCAGTGCCAGCTGGCTTACAGCTGCAAGCATGCGGCTCTGCTCCGGTGTGGGGCAAGTGTGCTAAATGTCAAGGTTGGCACGTGAGAGGGGTTGTCCTGTATACATGGCTCTGTGGAACCAAACAGCTGAAGTGCTCCTATTTATTGAAAGTGCTATGAGTGGCTAAGACTCTCACTTACCAACGGTCTCTGCAATCAGAAGAACTAGGTGTCTACACCTTGGTAGGAAGGACAGATGTTCCTGATTGAGGAAACTGAAACGGGGCTCTATAGCAAACTTGGCTTTAGAAGAACTGCTCCAGAGGAATGATTTAGGTGGGGATTGAGATTAATCATAAATATTGATCAATTTCAGGTTCAGTCCCTCACTTACTTTTTAAAGTATTCTGTCCTTCTCAAAGAGGGAGGACCCACTGCCCACATGATCTGTGCTGGAGGCACGTGTCACAGTGAAGGCCTATACTGATTGATCCCTCAATGTTCTTCCTGTGAGGCTTCAATAAGCACGGTATTTCCAAGCGTTTGCCTGGAATCACCGATGAAGAGCCAAGTACGCCTGCCCCATTACAATCAGACTCGAGATAACATTACCGCTGTTGCTCATCTCCGCTGAAGAGTAGGCGCTAGCTCTCCTGTGACTGTGACCAGAAGGTGGAAGCTGCCAGCAACAGCTGCCATCATTGTCAGTCATTGCATGGCTGCCTAGGAAGAGCCAGAGTCCATACTAAAAGCTTTAGAGAAGTTTTCTCATCTCGTGTTCAAAATCATCCTGAGAAGTAAATAGTACTGTTTTTAGTCTCATTTAAATTAAAGGATTCAGGAGAAAGGTGCTAAATAAGCATTAATGAGTTTTAGAGACAAAATCCAGAAGCTTCCAAACCTGTCAATTACCTTAAATCCATTTTACAAAGACTTATTATGTATTATGTAACAAACACTGTACTAGACACTGAAGGCCACACAGAAGACAGACATAGTCCGTGCCCACCTGCCATAGGTACGATATCTGAATGCTACCTGCGGAATGAAGTAAGCCCCATTATCGAGGACTGTTTTCTTTAACCTGCCACAGTCGGGGATGTGGGAGAAGGCAGATTTGTAAGGGGTAGCATCAACAAGATGTATATGGAGCTAGCTTTGAAAAACATGTTCTAACCTGCTGCATTCAAAGTATGAGCTGCATCTTGAGGACAGCAAACTAGGAAAGAAAGTGTTAGGAGGAAGGTCTGGTGCCAGGCTCGGCAATGCTTGGTCCTGGAAAGCAGGCTGAGACAACAAGGAAATGAAGATAGAACGGATGGATACACAGGCACAAAAGGAAAAGCTGGGATATGATGAATCTAGACACTGGTTCTGGTACCTGGAAATTTAGCTGGTTAGAAATCTATTATATACATCTTCATGGAGGGGGTGGGTTTATTCGATAGAGGTGAATGTGGAGGAGGATTTAGCTAATCTCAGTGGGGGCGAATGTTGTAGGGGAGCAACCTCAGACTAAAGTGATCCTAGAGAAGATGCTGTGGTTGATAGCTCCTACACATACTCAGCATTAACACCCAGACCGGAGGAAGGCTTTGCCTTTCGTAGGCCTGAGGCTTTGGCGGCCTTGTTATAGCTGTGCTCGTTATCAACAATACACATTCACTACGGACTTCTTCCACTCCTGACACAGTCACTCACTACTCCCTCTACTCCACAGCCCAGCATAAATACAAAGGTTAAATAATTCCAGTTTGAGCTGCTCTAAGGGACCCTTTCAGGCCAGACTCCTTTGTGAGCAGAGCTTAGCCCTATCGAGAGGAATAAATATGAGATCTATCTGGTTCATCCATGGAACCCTGAGAAGTCCTCTCTACAGTTCCAGGTCAGGCCTAGTAGTATATCTCTCCTAGTAACTGGCATTTCTCCTTTTTGTAGGACATAAATACTTACTTCCCAAATGTTAGGTCATAGTTTTAATCCTGTCTTCTTTTTTTCCTGTTTAATGAGATGTTGGCCTGTTTTCCAAGTTAAGTGAACAAAATGTCAGCTACATCACCACCTAAACCAGGAGGCTCCTGGCTGGTTTAGACATCAGAATGAACTAAAATTAGAAGTTATGCTTTTAATATTTCAGTTTGCATACACAATTATTTTCAGGCTTCAGCACACAGGAGCAGGACTGAAGCGGGTTCTGAGGGATTTGGGAGCCCACAGGACTTCTAAAAGGTCCAAACTAGAAGCAAGACTTTTTTTTTCCCCCAGTAATAACTTCCAAAGTACATTTATGATTGAGCTTTTTAAGAGAAAAGAAAAAGAGTGCTAAATATATTATACTTAAAATGCGACATTACTTTAATCCTTTCTAGGGGGTGGTATTTGGCTTCTTGCTTCTATAGTTGTCAACTTGACAAAAATCTAAAGTCACTAAGGAAGGTTATATACGTTGAGTTGGACTGTGGAGCTGTCTTAATTAGGTAATCTATGTGGACATTTTGTCTCGCTGTGAGTAGCACCATTCCCAAGGCAGAGGGTCTTGAGTTAAGAGTGGAGAATTTGAGGGAGCATGAACAAATGAACATGTGTCCATTTTTTTTCTCTTTGTCTAATGATTATGGAGGTGAGATGATTAGTTATTTGTAGTTCCTGATTTCACTTTATTGCAATTATTGATTTTAGTAGTCTGACTACAAGTTATCTATTCAATGCAGGTATTCCTGTTATCAATGCAAAAATTACCAAAGGACAGAGGAATTTTTGCTGATATTACTGTCACTAATTTTCCCAATTAAGACATATCTTGATGATGAAAAGATGTTGAAATGTTGTGTCTTACTTTACATTAGAGGCAATTTTACTAGTGTATTCCAAGCAATGTTATTAATTACTATTTCTTACTATCACTTTGTAGATAGGGTAAAGAATGCAAATAAGAGAAAATAACACCATCTTCCTGGTGAGTTATTGGCTATTAATGAATGCCTGGGGAGAAGGAACATTGTCTTCACCCACTGGTGACCGTGCTAGGCTCAAATGGATTGCTCCACACCTATAATCATGCACACAGCCCTTTTAAAAAATTGTAGGTCAAAACAAATACAGAAGGCGCGTGAACATGGGAAAGAAATTTCTAGGGAGGTAGAAGAATGGGAAGGGGTGGGAGCGAGAACCAAGAGGGTGGAAGGAGAGAAATCAGAATGTATTCCACGGATGT
Source organism: Mus pahari (assembly GCF_900095145.1). NCBI lineage: Eukaryota > Metazoa > Chordata > Mammalia > Rodentia > Muridae > Mus > Mus pahari. The sequence goes on along the minus strand of NC_034608.1, from coordinate 53,823,396 downwards.
GTGAAGTTGTCAATAAATAAATAAGTTTCAAAAAGAAAAGAGCAAGTTGTAAGTCTGAACATATCATCATCATGTAACGGGTATAAGAACAAGATAGCGGGTATTGACAACACAGTATACAGTCAAGAGAATATTGATCGTATACTCCACATTCAAGAGGACACTGAGAATACACTATATTCTCAAGAGGAGATGGAGCATACATGGTACAGTCAAGAAGACAGTGATCAGACACTTTACCATCAAGGCAGGCAAGATACCCACTGAAGCAAAGGGCACAAATGGGGGTTATTCTACCAGGAGGGAATTACCTTTATCAATTTCATATTGCCTGATCATAGACACTATGGTAGACTTCATATTGCCTGGTCATAGACACTATGGTAGACAACTGAAATGATAGAGAGATAAATTAAAGATCTGACTGGTCATATTGCTCCCTCCACTGAGTATATAATAAGCATATGTATAAACACACATATACACAGCATGCTTAAAGGTATATATGTTTGTATTTCTCCATAGACATCTTGTACCCCTAAGACTTTATTCTTGTATGACAAGGGGAACTTGCTTGCCTGTTTTGAAGCAGTCGTTGACCCAAACCTTACATCCAGTGTCATGAAAGTTTGACAGTGAGAGCCAGAGAACAGAGGAGTTCCTTTTGGTGATTCTCCCAACTTACTATGTGCCCCACCCCCCAATGACACAGTAAAAAAAAAGTCATAGTGCTGAAATCAGTATAGGGACAGAGAGGAATTAACTTTTATACTCTGTAGCAAGAATCTTAATCAATCAATCATCTCCATCAATAGAAACAATAAGAATAAGTGAGCAGAGCCAGGAAAGATAGCCCATCAATGAAGGACTTGCCAGCAAAGCATAAGGACTTGAGTTCAATCTCCAGGACCTATGGTTTAAAAAAAAAAACAACTAGATGTGTGTGTGGGGGAAACCCTTGAAATTCCATCACTGGGGAGACAGAACAATCCAGAGACCTTTCTGGCTATCCTAGCCTAAATCCCAGGTGAGAGATCCTATCTTCCAGATTGTTTCTAAGAAATGATTATGAGGTTAACCTTTGACCTCTACACATGTGTATGTGCACATGTACATACACACACACACACACACACACACATAGGCACTCACACTTGCTCATGTACACACACACTCAAATGTCCACAAATGCGCACACACACAAAGGGAGACTAGAAACTTCTAAATAATAATAATAATAATAATAATAATAATAATACCTCACAAAGATATAGTGAACTTTGGATACTATTGTAAGCGAATGAGCCATGAGCATCCTGGATCTCTGTGCTGGTCCTTTTGTCTCCAGTTAGCTTTTTATCAACATGAAGCATCTAAGAAATCACATAAGCACATGCAAATACACGTCAGGAGTCATATCATATCAAGGAATTTCTCTATATAAGGACAGAGGAGTCTGGGTTTACAGGATGCCGGTGTAAAAAGTCACAACCCAGCAGCTGCCCGTTGACAACCTGTAGTCAGGGAAACAGCACATTTTATGGTGTCTAGACTTTGTTTTATCTTGTAAATTTTTGGTGACATATTTAGCTTCTCGCAGACAACGCTCAAATTACTGAGTCAGCAGCCAGTACGGCTCAGTGTATCATGACCCCTCCTCGCTAACCTGGTAGTGAATAGCAGGATGTTGTAGGTCTGGACTGAAGGACGACCTTTGGATGTTTTTCATTCATGTTTGATTATTGAGTCCTGGAGGTCTAGACAGTGTTGTTGATTTCTTACCAACACAAACATCTGGCACACATGGGAGGGGGGAGAGGGAGAGAGAGAGAGAGGGAGGGAGAGAGGGAGAGAGAAAAGAGGAGGGGAGGGGAAGGGAGGAGGGGAGGAGAAAGATCTATTACATGAGTAGGACCACTTCTAATCCACCTATATGATATTTAAAGATAAAACTCTTAAATGAAACTCATCCTAGGTCCTAAAGAATACCATCAAGTGTATTGTTTTCCACTCTGATAAGATTCTATTTGGACCCCAGTTTTTCCATCAAGGAAAACAAGTTTATCCTGCCATTTCAGGCTGCAAAAACCATCTTATGTGCTCTTACAAGAAATTACAATTTCACTTGGTGACTTCCAGCCAAGTGAACTTAACAGGCACATTGACTTGTATATACCTCATCGGTGACAACTGGGGAAACGATGGGTGTGGACAAGGACAGAGAGACACAGCTCATAGCCAGGTGGACTTTAGTTATCCAACCTTTGAAGACCTTGCTATTTCACATGGACTTGTTTGAACATTCGATGATACATTCACTGTGTTGGATGGAGCCATGTGATGCAGGAGGGTGGTACAGGAGGGTGATGCAGGAGGGTGATGCAGGAGGGTGATGCAGGAGGGTGATGCAGGAGGGTGATGCAGGAGGGTGATGCAGGAGGGTGATGCAGGAGGGTGATGCAGGAGGGTGATGCAGGAGGGTGATGCAGGAGGGTGATGCAGGAGGGTGATGCAGGAGGGTGATGCAGGAGGGTGATGCAGGAGGTGATACAGGAGGATGGTGAGTCTTCTGTTCTATCTCTCTCCATCCTATTCCTGGACACTTTCACTGCACCTGGTGCTTAGGCTGGAAGCCCATAAATCCCAGCTAGGGGTTACAGGGACATAGAACCACTCTTGGCTTTGTCAAAACATGTTTGCTGAGATCCAAACTCTGGCTCTTGTGTTTGTATGGCAAGCACTCTCAACCATGAAGGCATCTCTCCAGCCCCTACAGAGAACATTTGTAAGAGCCAAAACTCACCAGAATATTAGATCACGGAGTCAGAGAAGCTTTCCCCCTTATGCTACAACTGCTGGTCATATCCAGCTGAACAGCATACAAAACACGCCCACAGCCATGAGCACCAGGTAAGAAACTCAGTAGATAATAAGACCCCTCCAAAAGCATGTGACTTACTGGAGACTTCCGTGTGCCAAGGGCAGATACATCAATATCATGAGAATACCATGGAATTTATTCTGAGGATATTGGAAATTGATTAAATATAATTTGATAACTAATTCCAACAGTTTACATATAACACTGTTTCTTCCCCCCCCCCCTTAAGGAAAGAAATGAAATTAAAGAAAGGTCTTTCCCAGCTTTTAAGTGATTCTTTTTATAAATTCGTGGCTTAGAATTCGAGACTGTTTCTCTCCAGAGCTTGTTAGCACAGCACACTAATTGCACAACTGAAGATAAACAGAGGAGGTAACCTCCAGAAAAAATCATGTCAAAGCAGTGGCTGAAAACGTAAGAGTAAATGCCCTTTGCACCATTAAGACAATAACAACAGTCCCCAACCAGCTACTCTGCACAGACCTCAAGGACTAGCCAGGGCATGCGCTCAGGCTGGAAAGAGAAAACAGTAAGCATTTGATTTTAAGAAAGAGGGGAAAAGGAAGGGAAAGGGAAAGGGAAAGGGAAGGGAAGGGAAGGGGAAGAGGAAGGGGAAGAGGAAGGGGAAGGGGGAGGGGGAAGGGAAAGGGAAGGG
>NC_034608.1:53814277-53819420 GCF_900095145.1 Mus pahari | reverse complement strand
AAGGAAAGGAAAGGAAAGGAAAGGAAAGGAAAGGAAAGGAAAGGAAAGGAAAGGAAAGGAAAGGAAAGGAAAGGAAAGGAAAGGAAAGGAAAGGGAAAAAGAAAATGTAGTTGGGGGAAGGGCAGGTAACCTGCTGTGTGCCCTCTTAGATAGTGTGACAAATAGATCAAAACTGGGCACCCATCTTTAACAGACACCACCACACACATTCCGAACTGTCATTCCTGTGATGCCAGTCCACAGAAAATGTTTTCATTTCAGTGACCCTGAGCATGACTCCCATGCTGCCACATATACTGTCCTCAGAGTGACCCTCTGTAGCCTCTCACCCTCATTAACACTCATCAATACACCCCGTCCAGCCCACCACTCCCGAGGGTCCTTAGCAACTGTATACTAGCATCCAGTTCCCCATTTTGTGCTTAAAATGAGTGACTGCATTCAATAAACTCACTGTGTTTAACTCGTCCTTGAATGTAAATATTTTCCTTCTCATTGACCTATATTGTTCCCTGTTCGAACATTAAATATTTCAATGAATTAATAATAGAAGTTCATTATTTGAACTCTCCTCTGTTATTAAAAGCCTAGTTTTCTTTCTTTCTTTTTTTTTTTCTTTAAGTCTTGGTACCTTAGGTAATATCTGGGTTTTGTTTTGCTATTTCTGACGGAGCTTAGAAAGGCATTTTCCTATTTTTACTACTTAAGGAGAAACTGACCCATCCTCTATACCAATTGAGTCATAAGGGTCAAAAGCCAAGTGCTTTTAATAACTTTTTAAGAGTGAGTTATCTTTGTTCACTTTGAAGACTGTGGTATGTACTAATTTCTTTGTAAAACGAAAGAGCTGTTGCTCTAGCTAATGGCCCATGCAGTGGCACCACGGGACACTAGGTCCCAGCGTCTCCTGTGGCTTGGGCTGCCGGTTTTTTTTATGCCCGACTCATTGTTTGTTGATTAAATACAGTTTGAGTAATGTTTGAAATTGTCCTTTCTTCCACGAAGCCCTGTCTCCACAAATAATCTCTAGGTAGGTTATTAATTAACTCATAGCAAGGTTATTTCATTAAACATTTCAGGCAGTCAGGATATACAAGATTCAACCACTAACAAGTAATAAAACCTTCCCATTACTGTGAAGGTCCCTGTACGCCGCTCCTGGTTGGCATCACCCACCCTGCTTTCTCCTTGTAGCTGAGGCTTACCATCATGGTTTTATCTCGTCATATGTTTAGACATTCCAAACAGTATTAATTATCTCTGCACCTTTGGAAGCATCAAGTGGCATAGCACTGCAGCTATCCGTCAGCAACTCTCCTGGCTCAGGCTTAAGTTCCTGATATCTGTTTATGTTCCAATCCAATGTGTTCATCCTTCTTGCTGCTATAGAGCCATGCAATAATTAACTCGAGTTTAGATTCCTTACAGCTACATGCTAATACAGGTACTTGCTGTTGCGAATATTTATGTTCACATCTCCATATTATGTCTGTATAGGAGCTTCAAGGTGGTGAAGTAATTCATTAAAGGATAAAGTTTCATAGCCCAAGTTATGCACATATAGCCAAAGAATTTAACGATTATTACCCACATACCAAAGGTTCATAAGAATACCCACTGTGGAAGAAATTCCACACTGTATAAAGAGCACAGAATAGTTGCTTTTAAAAACATTAAAATGTAAATGATATAGATAATAGGATACCAACAATGTCAAATGTATACATGCATGTATATACATATATACATAAAAGCATGCTTATAAATTATTTTGCATATCATGAACAATATTAAATTATGACTATGATTAAACAAATACCATATGAACAAAGTTATTTAATTTTTGAAAAATATATTCGAGAGTACTATATTGGTATTCATCTTCCTCCCGCTGCAACTACTTCCATGACCCCTCATACCCTTTAAAATTCATCACAACTTTATTATTCTTGTTACATATGCACAAGGAACCACATACCAAGCAAACCCGGAAGCAGTACTTGAGACTGAAGGGAGGAATATGCCAATACAAGAGGCTACAGCAAGGGAACAAATGAAGCTATAATTTCCGAAACACAAAATACAACTAAGAACACACACACACAAAAAAAAAGACAGCAATCAACACCTTTCACTAATAACCTTAAATATTAATGTCTTCAACTCTATAGTCAAGAGAAACAGTTTAAAGGAAATGAATATGATTGAAGTTTTGAGTGAAAGTTGGACATAATGAATGAATGAATGAATGAATGAATGAATGAACGTGTCTCAGTCGTGTAGCTTCTTATTCCGAGGGAGCTAAAATATAACTAGGTGTCTATTTGAAGGAGATAATAAGTCAGGTCTGCTATTATCTTTGTCTCACAGATGAGGAAACATACCCAGAAAGATTAAATATCATGCCCCAAGTCACTTAACATGTCCAGAGTTGAGCTCTTTGATACACACACACACACACACACACACACACACACACACACACACGTGTTTTTTTCTTTTTCATCTCAGTTCATGGGAGTCACCTCTGGCTCCTCTGCCCTGTCATACCTTAAATTCCTTCCATCAGACAATTGTATCAGCCTTTTCCTGTAAACACACGGACAGTCTGATCACTTGTCACCACCTCACTGCCACCAGCCATGACACTGCCATTCTGCACGTGTGTTCTTACAGATTCCTCTTAACTGGTTTCCTACCTCAACCCTTGTCCTCTTTGTATAGTATATCCAAACACTACAGCTAGCATGATATTTAACCAAACCTCCTGCATCTTTCTGTCTTATTTACCAGAACATCCCCTGTGACCAACAAGTCTATGCCTGACCTTGGACTTGCCACCTCCCCTACCTTACTTTCTTATATCCTTTTGCTAGCTCACACATCCCATGCTCTCTGACCTCTTAGGCTGGCCCTTGGCATTTGTTCTTCTCTCAGCTTAAACACATTTCCCAGAGATTCATATACGGTGTTCTTCTTTAGTCCATTCTTGGATCTGTTAAAATGTTTATATCTGCTGAAAAGACACCCTGGGTTCTCTGTCAACTAACTGCAAACCACTTAAAACTGTGCATGTCTGTATTTTTGCATGCATGTGGGGGTGTGCATGTGTGTGAGCATGTGTGTGTATGCTTACATGTGTGTGTGTGTTTGTGTGTACACTCATGCACATGTATGTGCATGCATGTGGAAATCCAAATACCACCTCAGATGTCATTCCTTGGATGACAGGGATTTGGTTTTTTGTTGTTGTTGTTGTTGTTGTTGTTTATTTGTTTGTTTCTTTTTTTGTATGTATTCTGTTTTTGAGGCAGGGTCTCTTACTAGCCTAGAATTCATCAAAACACAAGTGCACCCTGTATAGAACCAAATAGGAAAAAAAATAGTTATTAGAAGTTGAGGCAAAGCATCTGCCTCACATTTTTCCGGGGCCATTCAGGTACTCAAAAGCCATTTAAATAAGTCCTGCTCTTGCCTATCATACATAGTTTTTCATAAATCATTTCTAGATTCTACTATTATTTCAATGTGAATAATTTCTAAAGTTCAAACTACTGTGTGTGTGCATATATTACACTTTTATCCATCTAGAACCAGTTAGATCTTTCTCCCTCCCTCCCTCTCTTTCTCTTTTATTCCTACGTTGTCTAATTCTATATTCTCCACACTACTACATATTTTTCATAAGTATTAAATGAGAAAATTTCTTCATCTATTCTTCAGATTCTGCTCTTCTGTGTAGACTTTCTCATATCAAGTCATCAAGGTCTTCAAACTTCCTGAGCACAGCATCCCCACTTCATTGTCACACCATGCTCACCTGTACTTTATAGTTAGTGTGGTCCAGCAGTCTCCAAGGTCATACACTTTCCAGCCATATTAATCCCACACAGCTCTCCTGGCTTATTAAGATCCTCTTTCACCAACAGACACCCTGCTTGTCACCCCTGTCTCCTGACTGTTCACTTAATTCCTGCATACCTCCACATCCATGGCTTGCTCCCTAGTTTCCAACAATGTAGCCTTATTCCCTAATCCAAATCTTCTTCGTTCTCAATTCAGTTCCCTCACTTTCCTTGTATGTAAAGCTTGGCTTTATGAAACCCTCTTATGGAGTGCCTCTTAGCGTGGGTTCTTCTTTTAAAGTGAGCAAGTGATTCATTATATGCTTCTAATTGTCTTATATCTTTGGTGCTGTTTTGATATTGTATTCTCTTCCTGATCCACTGAGGAAACAACAACAAAACTCACTTGCCTATGGTGCTGATATGTAAACACATAGCATCTCTTTTATCAAGCACCAGGTAGACAGTGAGTGTTCTGCATTCATTGTCTCTTATGTAGGATAGGGTGGCCACACACCTTAAATATTCATGGTTTTTCATGTCATATGCCACGGGAATGACCAGCACTTTATCATTTTAATTGTAATTCTTCTCCCTCTACTTACTTACTTGAAAAGCAAAACTGAACAGAGCGCATGTCTAGAACATCCCCTGTCCATACAAGATATAACAGGACCTTGCATAGAGCAGAAGTAAAATAAGAAAAACAAAAATTTACTTTTCACCAAGGGCTAACAGTCTTCCCACGCTTCACAAAGGTGACTGATCGCCTCAAGTGCTAGACCATGTAAGGTGGGTTTCATTTTGCACACTTTATAAAGGAGGAACCACAAGTTCAGAATGTTAGGTAACTAGTCCAAAGTTACATAATAGTTAGTAGTTTAAATTTGGATGTGAACTCAGTTCCCCTGAGTCTAAAGTCCTCAATGTTCCTATAACCTTATAGGGATTAAAGAAAAGTCACCAAGTGAAAACTACAAATAAGTAAATGGAATATGTACGTAGAGAGCCAGTTTTAGAAGCTAAGGGAAAAAAAAAAACGCTCTAAATTCCATTTTTGTATGTCCATATGTGTCCATGTCCACAGGTACCCAAGTGGAGGCTAGAGTAAGACACTAGTTTTCTGCCGCCTTATACCCTTTGGCTGGGGATCTTTCATAGAACCTAGAGCTAGGCTGGCGGCCAGCAGTTCTAAGCAATCCTTCCTCTTCTGCAACACTACAGAGATGGGTTGCAGGAGTGTGCAGCTAAGCCTGGTTTGGGGTTGGGTTGGGTTGGGTTGGGTTGGGTTGGGTTGG
>NC_034608.1:53799275-53814212 GCF_900095145.1 Mus pahari | reverse complement strand
GTTGGGTTGGGTTGGGTTGGGTTGCGTTGGGTTGGGTTGCGTTGGGTTGGGTTGCGTTGGGTATGCTTTGCTTTGGTATGGTTTTTACATGAGTGCTAGAGATTGAAACTGAGGGTTCTCATGTTTGCCCACCAGCAGCTCTCCTGAGCCCATCTCTTACCATCATTTTTTCTTTCCATAGCATGTTTGCATAAACAAATGGTAGAGATGGTCTTCCCTTCTTGCCTTCCTCCAGATGCTCTTGATCTGTTCCTTCAAGAGACTCAGAATGCCCCCCCCTCGGGTATCTTCTGTGAAGTTGAGTATTTATCATGTCCCCAAAGAAATGTGTGAAGGAGAATTATTGGCAAGAGTCAAAGAGTTCTGAGTGTGACGCGTGGACTATTTATCTTCAGGTGCTGGAATGTTTTGTTTCAGTCGCCCCTTGCTCTTAGGATTTGCTGGGTGATCCGGGTTGAGATAGCAGCCACTTGAAACTAAGTGAATTGAAACTTGCTGTGCTTAAGTAATTACTTAACCGTGGCTCCCTGCCACTTTGCCTTGGAGAAGTCTGCTGCTAGAATGGGCCTATTTTATTTCAAGTTCACTTTTGATGGTTTCCTTCTTGTATTTTCTTAGACACTGTGGTAGTTATTAAACATTGCTTTGCCTGGGGGAGGGAGGGTGGGCTCCGGTTAAATTCCCAGGCATTCAAGCAAGGACAGATGGTCAGGAAGAGAACATTCTACCTTCTGAATCTTACTTTCCCACAGTCTCTACAATTTTTATTTGTCTTTCTTCTGTAGCTCACATAAACAAAGTCTGCATCATATCCCCAGTTGACATTTTTATGTAATCAGTATAGTTTCTTACAGTGTTTTCCATGCTGAACACAGCAAACGCTTCCTATTGAGAAACAGCCAGAACATGTCATTTCACATGATCAAAAAATGCAAAGTGGCTTATATCATACATGATCATTCTATCAGAAATTACATATTATTATTCACTTGTTCAGTGGTCATGCCTAACATTTAATTTTTTAAAGAATAGTTCTGGGAATTACATTTAATGTTCTATAAAAATTTTGACTTTATAACATGAATCACAACCACCGTGAACAACTATTTTGTTACACCTCGATTTCAATGAGTGCAATGGAGGCTTAAGGTGGTGCTTTATCTTGATAACATCTTTTGGTGCCACCAAGATAGAGCACAGACTACAAATATTAAAGATGGACCAAGACTGAAAAACTTTTTTTTTTCATTTTTTTTCTTTTTTCTTTTTTTATTATTTTCTTTATTTACATTTCAAATGCTATCCAGAAAGTTTCCTATACCCCTCCCCCCACCTCTGCTCCCCTACCCACCCACTCCCACTACTTGGCCCAGGCCTTGCCTTGTGCTGGGTCATATAAAGTTTGCAAGACCAAGGGGCCTCTCTTCCCAATGATGGCCGATTAGGCCATCTTCTGCTACATATGCAGCTAGAGACACAAACTCAGGGGGTACTGGTTAGTTCATATTGTTGTTCCACCTACAGGGTTGCAGCCCCCTTCAGTTCCTTGGGTACTTTCTCAAGCTCCTCCATTGGGGACCTTGTGTTCCATCCCAATAGCTGGCTGAGAGCATCCACTTCTGAGTTTGCCAGGCACTGGCATAGCCTCACAAGAGTCCGCAATATCAGGGTCCCTTCAGCAGAATCTTGCTGACATGAGCATTAGTATCTAGGTTTGGTGGCTGATGGGATGGACTCCCGAATGGGGTAGTCTCTGGATAGTCCATCCTTTCATCTTAGCTCTAAATTTTGACTCTGTACCTATATCCTTTCATGAGTATTTTGTTCCTTATTCTAAGGAGGAATGAAGTATCCACCCAGTGGTCATCCTTCTTGGTTTTCTTCTGTTTTGCATAATGTATCTTGGGTATTCTAAGTTTCTGGGCTAATACCCGCTTATCAGTGAGTGTATATCTAGTGACTTCTTTTGTGATTGGGTTACCTCACTAAGGATGATATCCTCCAGATACATCCATGAAAAACACATTTCAATAACACCTTTACTCTCCTTAGTCCACTAACGTCAGCATGGTACAATAGTCAATAGTTACCCCGAGTCAGCCTAGTCTACAGATTACACAGAGAAACAACCCTGTCTCAAAAAAAAAAAAAAAATCAGTCAATAACACAAAACAAAAATCAATGACAAGCCATCATTCTTACAGAAAATCATGTCAAGTAATCTAATGTATATTCACTACTTTTGAGCAACTTAGTAACTTCAATAATATTCATGTTCTTCTTGGAGATAAGGCTAAATAACTGCTAAAACTTCTTCGAGCACAAATATGCTACATGCTCCAGCATTTGTTCATCACTGTGCACTGCTGTAGCAAAGGCATGGAATAGGTGTACTCCCAAGTCATACCACTTGGGGCAGCAGGCAGAAAAATGGACAAAAGAAAGGACTCTTTAACAGCTATGGAGTATTTCTCATATCCTAATTCCAAGGCCAAGGCTTGCCAAGATGACCACGAGCCATGGTCATTCAATGAACATTATAAAATAGTTGTTCAAATGGAATTCTGTGTGATATTAAAATGAAAGGTAACAAAGTGGTGGTGGGGAAGGGTAAAGTGGGTGGTGTGGATATGGCAAAAGTTAGGAGAAAGAACAGGGGCAAATGTGGTCACAACACATTGTATGAAATTATCAAGGAACTAATAAAAGGACTCGGATTTTAAAAATGCAAAACAAAGAAGCTGCCTTGAAGTTGTCTGCAGAGTAATATGTCAGAGGTGGGGATAGGGCCAAGTAGATGAATTAATCAAAAGTAAAGTGGGTTCAAGGAGAGGGGAGGCATCATGAATCTTAGTGAAGGGCGTCTAGTCAGTAAAAACAAAGGCAAGGTCAAGGTGGGTCACACCAGGGATCAACTTACCCCTGTGAAGTGGAGTGTTGTTGTTCACAATCCCTATACTCTGTTCATATACCCGCTCCTCATCCATGTGTCTGAAAACATTTTCAGAGTACTTATCAAGCCACTGCAAACCCCCCAGGATGCAAAGACGGACAGGACTCACTTTTGTCTTAGAAGCCATCGTGTCATTTATTGAGTTCCTTTTAAGCCAGGGACCGCCAAAAGCTTCTCAAATACTTATCACTAATTCCTACAGATGCAATGAAGTATAGTCTTACTACTACCATGTTACGATGAATGTAAATGGAACCTTGACTTACTTTAGGTATGTTTCCCAATATCATATCATGAAGGGGCAAGAATTTGAATCCAGAACCTCTATGTCTTGGGTCTATAACCTTACCATCTCCATTGTGTTTTCTTCAGTGTTTGTCAGCTGAATTCAAAGTATCTCATTAAGTAATAAATGCATGGTGCAGCCCAGTGCATAGAATCACCAAAAGCAACAGATAACGTACTTAGATATTTCATCTTTGAGTAAATCAGAAATTTATCTCTATTCTCCTCATCCCAGATAACTTCTCCCCTTGCCATTTAGGCGTTTCTGTTTTTATCCAGGCTGTGGTTTCTCTTGATGTTTAACAACTGAGGACTGAAGTAGATTAGGAGATAACTAAGAAAACTCCGTTCGTGGAGAAAATAATTTAAATAACATGAAAATAATCATCTAAGGCCCACTAACGTAACTTCAATCACTAAATAACTGGGGGGAAATATACAAGGAATCAATTACACATTCAGTTAGTGTAATGAGAAACAGTAGAAAGAAAGAAATTTCCTATTGCCTTCCCTCCAATCCATGGGGCAGACATTCCAAGACTACCGGTGGATGGCTAAAATCCTCATCCTAAACAAGCAATTGCTTTTCGTTTTTGTTGTTGTTGTTGTTTTTGGAAACCCAGATAGCAAATAAGTGGCTACCAGGTGGGTGACATATACATGGTGGATACAGTAGGCACTGAGAATGATGCTCATCACAGAAGAGAGAGCAGCATAGTGTAAGGATTATCACACTACCCAGAATGGCATACAAGGTGAAACATAAGAGTTGATCATCACATGACTTCTTCCCTTAGGTATTTGTGAACCACAGCTGATGATAGGTAACTGAAACCATGAAAGGGAAAACGGTGCATAAGGAGACTCGAACATTTTATAGAATTCTTCTCATCTTCATCCTACTGAATCTTTTCTTGTTCTTGAGTTGCCCAAAGCCTAGTAGTGGATACACATGGGACCATAGAATTTTGGATACTTGTCTTAGCACACTGAATCTGAGAATGGAAGTCTGTTCTGGAAAAGGTAGGGTCACATGCTTGTGTCCACAGATCAATGAATGACAATGGCTAGTTATTTCTCGTGGCCACATTCGCAGTTTTGTTTTGTTTTGTTTTTTAATGCTTTTTGTTCTTTATGTATTTGAGAGTGAGAAAGAGGGACTGTCTCTATATCACTCAGGGCAAGGAAATCCACCTGGAATCCACAAATGGATCTGAATATTTGAGAGATTATTTGCATCTATGAGCTGCTTTGTTTTCAAGATTTTTTTTTTTTAAAGAGGCTATTTGCAAATTAAAGGAGAGACAACATTCACCCAAACATTAGCTGGTTTCTACAGTTAACATCTGGGCTGCGTCCTGACGTCAGAGCTGCAGTGATGAATTCCAGATGTTATATCTTAACATTGTTTTTGCTGCTCCTAAGCATCTGCTGCCTTCGTTGCTCTCGAACTCTTAGGAATACATGAAGGATATTAGGGAAGAAAAAAAAAAAAGAAGTGAAATTGGCCAACAACACTGACCTAAGTGGCTGCCTTCTTCCCCTTCTCCGAAGGACACAACTAGGCACTGCAGGATTTGCAGCCTGTGGGGAGCCAGACTCCAGGGTCTGCTCACTCAAGGTCATTTTCTTTCAGTTGCTATTCAGGGTTAAGACAGGCAATAAGATTGGCTAAATCCTCTCAGGTTTAGTGACTATGGTAGCTTTTCTTTTCCATCTGAATTTTGTTTTAATGCCTACATATTTTACATACAGGCAGAGGGAGGGAGGGAAGGAAGGATGGATAAAGGAGGTAGAAGAAATCCGCTCACCCACACAAGAACAAATTATGCTGGAGTAGATCTTGTGACAATGAACATAGGAAGAGCCTGAAAAAGTCATTGTTAGTCAATGACACTTATGCAGGGAGCCAGGCAAACTTCCAAGAACACTTTTTTTCCCCTTCCAAACCCATCTTGGATCAGAGCTCAATAATTTTTCTGAGATGTCTTAACTGGCTCCATCTTTTATGCTAATGAATCCCATATACGTTCCAACGTTTTATTGCACACTTCTGTCTTAATCCGAATTATTTTGCCTATGGGGGTCTGACTAGTGTTCCGTTCTATTGTGCCTTTGGGGAACTAGACTGTGAAATGGCTTCCATTTCTCTCCATCCGTTAGATGGACTTTCCATGAACCTTGCGTGCATCCGTTATAATGTATTTTAAGATATACAGGGGACTTTGACATTGAACACCTATGACTTCTGCATAGGTGGAATCACCTTTCTGGCTTAGGTTCTTGGTTCAAAGTAATATTTTTGTTAAACAATCCCATGGAGCGAAACTGTAGAAATGTAAATATAGGTAACGATACTTTTCTTGCCCCACCCCCACCCCATCATCGCCATTACCATGGCTCAAAGATACTGTGAGAGCAAGAGGAAGGAGTAAAGAGACAGCTTAGGGAAGATCAGCTCTGTTCAGTTCCCAGCATCCATGTTAGTTGGTGACCCCAGCACCAGGGTACCAATGTCTTCTTCTGGCTTCTGTGGGCACTGAACACATATGGCATACACACAGAGAGAAATACATAAAATAAAACTACATCTTTTAGTCATGTGACAGATCCATGTAATAGCTTATAAACTGCTCACTTTTCTGCATGATAAACCTTCGAGTGTCTTAAGTATGCAAAAAAGAGATCTTTTCATTTTAGTTACTTTTATTGAGTTTGTGTGTGTGCACGCACATAAGACAAGTTATAGGAATCGGTTCTCCCTTTTTACTACGCAAGTTCCAGGAAACAAAGTGGAACCAAAGTCAGATGTCGGGCTTGTGTCAAACACCTCCATCTGCTAAGCCACCTCTCCAGTCCCAACATTCCCTTCTCTATCCATCACAAAGCTCCTTAATTATTTCAACATTTCTTACTGGGAAAGATTTCATGACCTCTAAGCAGGCTCTTGTACATTCTGTCTCGAGTATTAGCTCTCTTTAGTAAACAAAAGACAGCTGCTCTGAACAAGCCAGGACAGTGTAGGATTCCTTCCATCCTATACTAAGCCACATAACAACATTCCCACAGTCTAATGTTACAGTACATATGTTTGGCGTTTCTATAGCTGTGCACTTCTGTATTCATAGGACATCTTTTCTTATATCTCAAAGCCTTTCCTTTCTCTAGTACGATTTATCTCAGTTCAGTCTAATCTTGTACATTTTATATTTATCTTTCCTTAGCTATCAGTTAAACCTAAGGTAATTCTAGGTCTTTATCACTTCATGTATTCTCTCCTTATTTCAGTTATTTTAACTTCTGTAGATGTTGTAAACATGCCGTTGGTTACTTTTTAATGGAGAGATTTTTAAATTTTTTATGTATATAGCTGTTTTGCCTGCGTGTGAGTCTGTGCACTATACAGTATGCAGTACCTGGGAAGGCCAGACAAGGGCATCAGACCTCTGGAACTAGAGCTACAGACAGTTGTTAGCTTCTATTAGCTGAGAACAGAACCCTGATCATCTGGAAGAGCAGAGTCATTTCTCTAGCCCCAACCTCTGGAGACTTTTAATAAAACTATTCTGTCTAATTTGGTTCAAATACTTAAAGATTTCTCTCCAGGTCCATATGCACTTTTGTCCAGTGGTTAGCACTCATAAAGATCAGTTAAGCAGGCAAATAAAACTCTATCTAACACCCTGGGCTCTTGACTGGTATAAAAGGACATCACTAGAAGGCATTTCATTCCTTGATATGTAAATAATAATTTAACAACTCCATGAAAGGGAACGAATGTTCCCTTTAAATTGGGAAAACGATGTACGAAAGGAAAGAAAGAGGAGAGAAAGAGAGAGGGAGGGAGAGAGGGAGGGAGACACTGGGAGCACATTCTGTGAGAAATGCTGTGTGAGAAGAAAAGAAAAGGCAGCAGTCATGAGCCCTCACCAGAAAGCAACCAGAACCTGGACTTATGAGAAAATTAATGATGCTTATTCTGTTGCTCAATTGACTCAGCCTGAGACAGCTCACACAGCAATGCAATGAACTTTCATAGAACACTATTCACTATAAAGTCCTATCTGTCAATCGGTTCTTACTTTCTTACTAGCCTACCCCTACCTGTATGAAACTATGGCAAAAAAAAAAAAAATAGAAGGATGTCATGGATGATGTGAATTGATAGATTTACTCCAGAAAAGAAAAATTAGCTGTCTATGGGAGTTCTTCCATTTAACTAGTCCAGAAGTCTAGTTATTGAAGGATAATATGTGAGCTGTGGAGATGCTGTGTTGGCCAGCTGGCTTCACCCAGGAGCAATCTGGGAACGACAACAAATTCTCTGGAACGGTTGCAGAAGCTAGGAGCCAGGAGGAATGATCTTGTTCTGCAAGGGAGCAGCAATGTGTTGGAACAAAAAGTGATCAAGTATGCTAAAGCCATAAAGAGGCGGTAGGAGTGGAGCGGGGGCATTTGATGGGACTTTACAGGGAGACCTTTATTTAAGAGATACTCATCGGTCTTCTCCCACAATTCAAGGCAGTTGGGGCCCGACGATTATTCTATACTGACATTATTCTATATTCTAAAGGGGCTCATCATCTATCACTCAAACAGAATAAAGAGACTGCAATGGGAAACAGGTAGAGTGTCCCAAGGCAAAGTGAGAGACTCCACCCCAGTCTGGCAGGGCCCCATGGCAATATATTTCAAGAAGATTAGAAAGACAAGAAGTGGCCAAATATGTGAAGAACTGGCCTCAGTGGGTTCTTGACATTTGAAGATTTGTGCCTGAAAAGGAAAAAGAATGCTAATAGGGAATAGTCTGGAGTGGCAGATAACTGCTCTGGAACATGTTTCGGCTTTCTATTAATAGCTGTTATTTTTATTTGGGTTGTATTTAATCAGCACGGGACAGATTTACTCGTGTGTGTAAACTGAAGAGAAGTTGCACTAAACGGCAAATAAGAGCGAGAAGAGCCAAAGAATGAGGTTGCATCTCTGGAAAGAAGGATCCTAAGACACTCCTTCTAGATGGGCTAGAAAACAGAAGTGACAGGGACTCCTGCCTAGGTTCATAGCCCCTCCCCCACAGACTTACAGACTACAGCAGGGACTATAATGGTAGCAGAGACTATGGTAAGGGGTATCTGTGAAATCAGGAGTGTTAGTCATCTCTGCATTTCTGTATCAAGTACTTGGAGCAAATCAAATAAGAAGAAGAAAATTTAATTTTGGTTTGTGTTTTTAGGGGGCGGGGTGTCAGTTCCATGCCGTGATGGCTTTCTGTTTGGGGCCTCTGATGGGGCTGCATAGCAGGATGGAAACATGTAATGAAAGAGGATGCTCACCTGATGGAAGATAGAAAGCAAAAGAAGTGTGGTGTCAGTATCCTTACACTCCCAATAACCTAACTTCCTCCCACTAAGCCCCCATCTCCTTAAATAGGTTCTACCACATCACAGTTCTACCACATATCAGTTCTACCACAGGCTGGCCATCAATCCTTTTAGATATAGGCCTTTGGGGGATATTTATTCAAACAGCCGCCTAAGATAGCGCACAGCTGATACCCTCAACACTCTCAGTACAGCGGAGACAAGAGGGCTTGTCAAAAATGAGTCTAGCTGAACAGTGGTGGCACATGCCTTTCATCTCAGCCCTCAGGAGGCAAAGGCAGAGAGGTCTCCGAGTTCTTCAGAGTGAGTTCCAGGAGAGCCACAGCTACACAGAGAAACCCTGTCTCAACAAATAAACAAACATGGAAGATGTCTACACGATGGCTCCCTCCAGTAGGGCTGCCAGAATTGAGGGGAAAGAAAGTTCATGAACTAGAGCTTGAGTCCTCAATTAATCCGAATGAACTAGAGGTTAGAGTGATGGAATGCCACTGGCTTCCTTTTTCTGAGTAACAGTTATGAAAACGTTGCCAGGGAGCTGGTGAGATGGCTCAAAGGTTAAGAGCACACACTGCTCTTCCAGAGGACTGAGTTTGATCCCTAGCACCAAGGTAGGGCAACTCACAACCCAGTATAACTCCAGTTCTAGGGAATCTGACATCCTCTTTTCACTTTCTGAGGCTCATACTCATAAGCACAGGTGTACTCAACCGCACAACCGCACGTACAGATACACACATATATTTGTATTAAAAACAAAGACAAAAAAAAAATCTTTGAGAAACAGTCACTCAGAGTCAGAGAACTTATTCTTCTACAATCCATGTAATGGGATATAGAAGCAAGATAACTCTGAGAGAGAAGAGATAAGCTGAGGGGAAATGCATGTGTCTATTAGGACCAACAGATGCAGAAACTGATGCAAATGTCAGGGGAATAGCATGATATGGAAGATAAGGACAAGGAAGAACAAAGCAGGGAAATGGGAAGGAAGAAGGACTGGACCACACTGTGTAAGAGGCAGTTCACCTGCCTAATGAAATGCCCTGTACAAATACACACTCATGACCAAGAATAACCCTGCCCCTGTGTTCTAGGAGCCTCAGTTATAAATCATTTGTATTTTGCTTTGTAACCAGTAGTTATAGAGAGTAGATGTTCCCTCTTCTGCTACTGGAGAACTATGGCTAAGTACTTACACGTTATATACTAGCTTCCTACCTGTAAACAACATCCCGCTACAGTAATGCAGATGAGCAAGTGCTTATGAGCTCTGAGCAGTTCCAGACAGTTCTACAGTGCTAGCTAGCTACGATGTTAGCAAAACATGACCTAATAGTGTTAGAAATTGCCCACACATCATTGCAAGCTATAAGATCTTAATGTATGGCCTCAAAGATAAACTAGCTCTTTTTCTTTGTACTTGTGTGATCCAACTTTCTAACGTTATCCTCAAAAACAGACAGTTGTGGCCTCCTAAAACAGTTAGGCATACTGCCTATGAGAAACAACAACATGTAGAAGTTGAGAGCATGGCTCTTTTAGGATTAGGATCCCTACACAGTGGGTAACAATGGGCAAGTTATTTAACCTCTGAGTTTTCTGCTCTCCTCATCTGTGAGATGGGGCTTCCATGAATAATCTCCCACCTTGGGTTGTTGTGAGGGTTAAATGAGTCACTAGAATCGAAGCACTGACATCATAGACGTTCTAAGTGCGTGTTAATTACTATAATTACATAGGGTGTGCCTCTCCTTGAAAGGTATTGTATCCCCTATAGTTGAAATCGTACGGCAACCAATTGGCTGGACCAGCTTTGCAAATTGTAATTCTGTCCTGGTAACAACAACAGCAGTGCCAAATTGCACAAGCAGATAGCAATGTTTGGCAGTTTATCTGAATCTTTCACTGTTAATGGAACAACTGGAGCTGACTTTCATTTGGCATCCCACCAAGTAATGAATTCTTGTCATCCTTTCAGCCATATATTTTGCCTTTTATCTCGGATGTTTTCAGTGGTCATACACTAGAAACATCCACAAGCAACACTGTTGTGGAGCAGCAGGTGAATCTCTGCAATGTGGGTTGAGTGCCCAGCCTATCTGCACGGTATGCTTGTTAACAGGGGAGTCTGTTTCAGCGTGTATTAAAGAGAGACACTCAGTCTGAGTTTCATTCATCACTGTTTTGCAATCCAGGGTCACTTCTAGGTGGGGCTATGTACTGTCAACACAACAGGAATGAACAGTATTTATGATCTACATGATGGGATGCCTTGGCCTTAAGACACCACCTTATTCACTCCACAAATATTATAAATATGTCCAAGGCACCATGCTCCATCCTGGGGGACATAGCCCTACTATCTAGATTATCTCCCAATATTTAAATAGGGGATCAGATAAATGTGATAAAGAAACAAGTAAGGGACTGGTATGTAAGTGAGTGTTGGGTGATGGAATGTCGTCGTGCAAAGCGAAAAGGGAGGGGGCCATCTGACCTGCTATACCTTAGTGCTTGGTGGGTATCTTTAATTTGAATGCAGTTGGAAACCAGACTGGGTCTGCTCCTTGGGAGCTCTTTGCTCAACAAGATTTCTCGATATGAAACTCGGCAGAGGGTAGAAGTGTGGGCAGGAAGACAATAGATATCCAGAAGATAGTTCCATTCACACCGATGCTGAGAAACAGGTATGACCAAACACAATAGGAGTACCAAGGAAGTGTGTTGTTCTTAATCATAATGTCCATGGAGCACAGCATGGAAAAAGCAAAGGAGGTTTCAAGTAGTAGAAACAAAAGTCATGGCTGGGTTGGGATGCTTGGTATGGTGGAATGTGGACAATGGCATATGAATGTGCGGAGGGAAGACCATGAGAAATCTAGAGTGTCAGGGTAACAGGAAGGAACCTTAGTTGTAGGAGGTGGAGAGACACACATTACCCAATGTGTCTTGAAAGTAAAAGAGAAATCTAGTTTGTTACCAAGATGCTACTCTGGATAGTACTGTGTGACACTATTCGTGAAAAGACATGAATAAACATCTACTCCTCCAAGACTACAGATCAAAGTATGATACCATGGAAGTCCAACTTAGTGAACTAGTGATTTATATCAGGGTTACTTGTTTATAGGCATATGAGTGAAAAGTTGTTTACAGGAGCAGAAAAAGACTCAAGGATGCTATATCACCAAAAATCCAACCCAGAATCATCTACAGTTCACAAAAGCTAGAAACCTGATGTTTATCCTACAGTGTACAGGCAGCTCAAACAGTTGAAGAATGTTTCCTTCAGGTATCTCAGCTGGTCTTATAGACAGCCAGGCTGGTCTGAGAAAGTTTCTCAAATGTTTGTACTAGTGCTCGTTGTGGGCTCTAGTGAATCTGGTCAGTTTCAGGGATATCCTGAAGCTATTGAGTTGAGCATCCCTGCAAAGTGGAGTGTTTCACCATTCTTCAGCACATCTTCTTTCTTAAGGAGCTTTCTTTGGAGAGTGGAGGTTTTTATCTGAGAGGAAATAGTCACACAACAGATGTGTAGGAGACTGGTGTTTCCCCAGATCAGATTTCACAAGAGGAACAAGTCAGAAAGGAGATGGAAAACGGGCAGAACCTGAAGCTGTCCACATGCACAGGACCAGGGAGGAATGTGTTTAAGATCAAGGTAGGACCAAAGACATCAACTTGGGAGTCATCAGCTGATAAAAAGCAAATGAGATAGTCGAAAAGAACACAGGAAGAAACAGCACTTTGTGTTGCCATAAAAAATTCAGATGTGGCTAGTGACTTCAAGAGGTTCATTCCTGATGTCCTTAACGTTCCTAATGATAAAGAAGACAAAGTATTGATTGAAGGAAAGTAGAATGCAAACTGATGAGAATTGTCTGGATAACCAACAAAGAGAAATGACATTTTAGTATAACTCAGAATTCAGAAAAGGGGAAAGCAGTCTGTTGTGTTATTACCATGCAAAGCATCATTGTTTCTGGTAATTATCAATTAGTACTCTAAAAGTCTAACTCCAGGCCTCCTTCACAGAACATGAGACAACATTGCTTTTGAAAACCTTGGTGGAGTCAAGGTCTCTGTGATAATTAGTCTTAATTGTCAATTTGACCCAATCTAGACTCGTCTGGGAAGAGAATCTCATTGAAGAATTGTCTACATCAGATTGGCCTGTGGGCACAGCTGTGAGGGATGTTCTTAAATGAGCTAATTGAGCTAGGAAGACCCACCCTCAATGTGGGTGGCACCGCTTCATGGTCATGGCTCAGGAGTGCATGGAAAAGAGAATTAGCTGAACACAAGTATGTGTACATCTTTTATACCATATTGCAGATCTGATGTGAGCAGCTTCCCATAACTTATGCTGCTGGACTCCCCTACTTTGGTAGACTGGACCCTGGAATCAGAAGCGGAGATACAGCCTATCTACTTTACAGAATTGCTTCAGCCAGGATATTTTGTTACAGCAGCAGGACTAAGACAGTCTATATAATCTCAAGAACCCTTGACAGTGGCTTTCTCATTCCTTCTAATGCTTGAGCTCAGTTTCAAATATTTTACTGAGGACTTTTGCTCTGTATTCATTGGGGGCATCAGTCTGCCATTTTCCTCTTCTGTCATATCTTGGTTTAGAATTAATTAATTAATACTTGCTTTGTAAAAGAAATTTGGAGATGGCCCTTCCTTTTTATCTTTTTATGGAATAATTTCAGAAATACTAATGTTAGAACTTTTTTGAAAAGTGTGGTCGAATTCTGCCCCAAATCCTTCTAGACTCGGATGTCTTTTGGTGAGATTTTTTAACTCCTGGTTCTACCTCATTGCTTGTTACAGGTCTGTTTACATTGTTTATTTCATCTTGGTTTAATTTCGTTAAGCCAACGACACCCAGGGTTTTGTCTATTTCTTTTGTACTTTCCAGTTTAGTGGAGTAGAAAGTTTTAAGGTGTGTCTGAATGACTTTCTGGATTTTGTTGTATCTGTTCCAATGTTCATCTTCTTATCTCTAATTTTATTGATTGCAGTCTGTTCTTCCTTTTGGCTAGTGTGGCAAAGGGTTTGTTAATGTCATTTGACTTTACAAGGAGCGCACTCTTTTTTCAGTCTTTCTTTGTACTGTCTCGTCTTTTTTTCATTTCCATTGAATTCCAAGTCCCAAATTCTCATCATCTCTGAGCAAGAAAGTTGCAAACTATCTCTAAGCTTCACAAACAGAAACACACATACAACAGTGGTAGAAACACATATTGTTCTTTTCTCTTAACATTGAATATTTTTTGTATTTTTTTAAAAAAGCACTTACACCTTTCGTCAAGAACAATACTCAAAAGACCCAGGGCTGTTAGGCAAACCTTTATTGCTCTATTTAGATCTGAGTCACCGGGAATTAGGGGTATTACACTGTGGGAAATATGTTTCCAAGAGAAGCTGACAGGACCTGGGTGTGTTTGGGAACTAAGCAGACAAGATGAGGAGCCCCGTCACATGACATGTTGGCCTTCCTCACCAGGTATTAGTGGCAGCATTGCTATTATGTTAGAGTACCCACATTCTTTTTAACTTGTAAAAGATTTAAAAGTGTTGAAAACTACCATTATAATCCTGGTCCGTGAGTAACCCAAGCTCCTTCTATGGCTTCACTCAGAACAGTGAGCCAAATGGACAGATCTGCGCAGACTACTTCTTTTAATGAAGCATGGAAAAATGACCAAAAGGCAAACAGCCTAGAGAGAAAAGGGAAAGCACCGAGGGTCTGGATATCCCAAAAGGACTAATTATCCCTTGGAAGATAGTAAGGGCTGTGCTAATGTCCCTTACTTCCTAACAGCACAGTGGGGTCCCCACACAGCCAGGGGAGGTCCCCACACAAGAGAGTGAAAGTCTCAGCTCTCAGCTCTTGTCTCTGTTGAAAGCAGTCCCTGTTTTCCCTCAGTTGCCTAGGCATTCAGAGGACCAGAGGGCCGGGAGAAAGGATTTCTTTATGTTTTTCTCGGTTACATAAATAGACTTTTTAACCAAAGTATTAATTTTGAAGGTATCTTTTTTTTTATCCTCTACAATTCGGTTTGATCTAAAATATCAAAAACCTAAAATAAAGAGATAACTAAAATGAAAAGCCAAAAAAGATGAAACAAAGAAATATATCCCAAATCACATTAAAACTTTTAGCGTAGAAAGATATAAAGATCACTTTATATGTCCTTATTTGAGGTAATTTCCCATCCCTTATACTGTATTTGCAGGACATATAAAGTGATCTCTCTCCCTCCCCCTCCCCCTCCCCCTCCCCCTCTCCCTCTCCCTCTCCCTCTC
>NC_034608.1:53793780-53799095 GCF_900095145.1 Mus pahari | reverse complement strand
CCCTCCCCTTCCCCCCTCCCCCTGCAAACATTTCTCACCTAGGATGGTTTCTAAGCATCTGCTTTTATTATGGATACAGCCAAGTTCAGAGTCTGCTTACAGGAGTCATTGCGAATCTACCACTTGGCCTCGCAAAGCTTTCTACTGAAGCACAGCATTTCTCAAGTGGGATTTTTGAGCTCATGTGAAAACATAACTAACTTGGGTGTGAGGTGACTTTGGGTAGATAACCTGGGCTGCTGCTCCCCTGTCTCTCCGGCTGCCTTTTCCTCTCTCCTCCTCTCTCTCCTTATTCCTCTTTCTCTCTTACCATTCCCTGTGGTCCTCCGTTCCCCACCTCCTGTATCTGTATCACTCTATCCGAACACTTTTTACAGTTTTAATACTTGACATACTGAGCTGTGGCAAACATCCTCCATCTATGTTAGTAACAGCTCCCCTAGGAATGGTCCAGATCTTACAGTGTGCAACATTTTTCTTCCCACTCAGAGCAAAGACATTCATAAATCAAATAATTTACCTACAAATGTAGATATACTATTTAAATAGAAATTGACTGTTCACAGCTTGGCCATGCAAAGTTGCTTAAACTGTGTGTGTGTGTGTGTGTGTGTGTGTGTGTGTGTGTGTGTGTGTGTGGTTTTTCTCCACCTAAGTTAAAAGATTGGATGAACCATATGACTACTACATTACTCAAAGAAAAGTTCTTTTGAACTGGGGATATTTCTTGTTTGATAAAGCACTTGCCACACAAGCACAAAATCTTGTCACAAAAGCTCAATCCCCAGCCCTCACTTAAAAGCTGGGATTATAGCACACAACTGCAATTCTAATTCTGGGATTGTAGAGACTAGGAGATTCTTGAAGCTTGCTAGTCAGTCTAGCAAAATCAGTAACTCCAGGTTCAATACGAGACCCTGCCTCAAGACATAAGATAGATACCAGCATCCAACAGACCTGGCCTTCTCTCCAAGCTGCTAGATGAAGCTTCATTTTTGCAGGGGAAAGCAGTCACTGGATAGGTGCTTAACGAGTCAGAGTGCTGAGAATAAGGGAATGAATGTTCGACCCTAAATGGGGCATCTATATTAATCTTACAACAACCAACACGTACAGAACATTGTAGAAACGGAGGCACAAAGAGTGTAAGACACCAAGGGTAGGGAGGGATGCTATGTAATCCATCTTCTGGACATGACGTGGCTATCACACTCATGAACCCACAGCATTGTGCTGACCAGCATAAGACCTATACATGATCATGCCAGCTTCAGTTCTAGCACAGATGGAAGGAATAGTCTCTTGGTCCCACCCCTTACCAAGGAGCAACTGACAATGAATAATTACTTAAGGAAGAAAGCTGATTCCTTTTGAGGATGTAGATTTCCTTCGTCCCAGTGAATGGCCCCATGCCCATGCATATATGGGCAACCTTAACTGGACTTCATGGATACCCCCCACTCCTCACAAAACAAAGATATGAGATTGGAAGGGAGGCATCTTGGGAGGATGTTGGGGTTGAGCAGGGACAGTTGTGGGGAGGGGATGTAAGAGAGTATTTAATTATTTTTTTGTTGCTATGACAAGGTACCATGACCAATGCAACTTATTTTGGCTCACAGTTCTAACAGAGAAGATCCACAATGGTGAGAGAAACATGGCAGCCGGTAGCCATATTAGGAAGCCGAAAGGTAATTCTTCATCCACACTCAAGGAGCAGAGAGGCTGAACTGGAAGTGGGGCCAAACCTACAACTCTCGGAGCCTACCTCCAGTGATGTAGTTCCATCACACCTCCTAAAAGAATTCATAACCTCCCCCCGAAAGAGCAATCCCCACTGGGGACCAAGTGTTCAAATACTTGGACCTATGGGGTGGTCTTGTTCATCCAGACTACCTCAAGGGGTAGAGATGAACATATTCCATTGTTCATATGTATAAAAATTGTCCAAAGAAGGGGGAAAGCTGACATAAAGTAGAGAACAATTGACTAACACACCTAACATTAACTGCCAGCTTCAGCATGCAGCGCATGATATATACACAGGCGCATACCCACACACCAAGGAATAAAATAATTAAAGGTAATGTTTTGTGGTCATTCTTTACAGCACACACCTTTTCACCTTTGAGTTTAGCTTCAGCCCCCTCCCTTCTTCTAAATGCCCCATGGTTGAGAGGGAATGCAAAGAAGACAAAAGAAAGCCCCTTCGAGCTAACTGCTGACACACATACACACACACACACACACAACCAACACATCTCATGGATGTGAAACTTTTATTGGAGGTCGACATTTGTTCCCTTGGAGTCTCCACAAAGGGCTAATAAAAGGAGTCTTCCTACGGGCGATCCCAGGCATCTACTGCGCATTTGCAGATTCGGACAATTTATGTTTAGAGGTTCACTGCATCTACTCAGATGCCTCTCCAGCCGGCTGAGGCTGAAGGGATGCGCTGCTGTTTATCTCTGGCACTAAGACAAGCATGACAGAAATGCAAACTCCTCGCTTTTCCTCCTGAGCTCTGCTTTCTCTCTTCTTTCTCTCAAGTCACCTTGTCCCTTGAAGGCTAGAGAGCTCAGCATGGCCTGAGACTACATATGGAAATTTTACCCTCTCAAGGTTTCTGCCCACGTATGTGTGTGTGTGTGTGTGTGTGTGTGTGTGTGTGTGTGTGAGAGAGAGAGAGAGAGAGAGAGAGAGAGAGAGAGAGAGAGAGAGAGAGAGAGAGAGAGAGAGAGAGAGAGAGACTGTCCGTCCATCTATCCATCCGTCCATCTGGCTGGCTGGCTGGTTAGGTGTCGCCATTGGTTGCTTAGAGCATGGTTTAATATTGGCCTGGATCCTAGATTCATGCCTTGAATGTAGTAAGATACTGAAGCAGGCTGCTCCCTGGTTACAGTACTAATGCCTATCCCTGTGAATTTGGTTGGCAGTTATGTGCCTGGGATCTGATGGAAGGGAAGGGATCACAGGCTTGAGTCGCATCTTTCTTCACTAGTGTCATCATATCTAATATAGCTTACCATGCCCTCTCCTTCATTTAGTGACCCTGGGACTCCCTTGAATCCCCACACATCACAGAGCAATTCCTATCTTTGGACCTTTAATGATAAAGCACCTGTATTCTATTCATTCTTCTTCACCTCACTCTGCTCTGACAAGCCAATATTTTGCATTATGTAATTCCCTCTTTATTGTTGGAAGGTTTCCTTCCATGTGCACCCAGCAGCTGCTTCTGCAGTTGTTTCTTCAAAATAAACAGAAGTTACAGCCATGGACTGGAGAGAAGAAACCTATCTCAGGTATATATGCTCAAAACTCTCTTACCCAGTGTCTTATTATATGAAGCAAGAAAGAAGAAAACCAAGTAATTGTGAATCCAAAACCTATTCTGCAAATCAAGCTATGTTGCTTAATTTGGTTTACTGTTCCGACTAGACCTAGAGCCCTAAAGCCAAAGATGGGCCTTCTTTATACCTGTACCTCATAGAAGCTGGCAGAACGAATGAGGTGCGCACAATAGGCTCAGCCAATGTTGGCTCAGCTTCTGGCCATTTCAAGGAAAACCCACAGCCTCCTGGAAGCACACTTCAATGCATATGTATGCATCATTTAAAAGGAATGATTTTTATATGAGCTTCCAGGAAAATAAACTGATCTCCCCTGCTCACTGTGCAACCTAGGGCACATTGGACAGGATCTGCCCTGCCTGTGGGCTCCCAGCCCTAAGATTCTTTGGAGTTGATATTTAGCCTATCCTCAGATCTCTAAGTCCCAGAGGGGGAGCTAATCCTGGTTATGGCTACTAGTCAGAGCTTATTCCTAGACTCCTGCTAAGCCACACAGAATTGTCCTGCCAGTCGGAAGAATGCCCCCTCTTTTAACAGCACCCATCCTACAAGGTAGCTGGACATTTAACAGATCAATCAAAGCCATCTCTTCTTCATGGACTGGAGAGGAGGAACACATGTGCATTGCAGTGTGCCTCCAGGAGGGTGTGGATTTATTTACCTTAGAACAACTAGGAGCTGAGCCAACACTGGCTGAGCCGACAGTGCGCACGGCTTTCTGCCAGATTCTATGGAGTTCAAGCACAAAGAAGGTCGGTCTTTGACTTTAGGGCACAAGGTCTAGTTGGAAGACCAAATCAAAGTAGGCAACATAGCTGAATTTAGTAGACAGGTTTTGAATATGCCATCCCTTGGTTTTCTCCTTTCTTGCTTCCTATAAAAAAGGCATTGGGTAAGAGAATTTTGAGACTATCTACCTGAGGCCATGGTAGGTGTCTTCTCTCCAGTCCATAAAGAAAGAAGAGATGGTCTTGATTAAATTGTTAAATGTCCTGCTGTCTTGCAGGATGGGTGCTGCGAAAAGAGGGGACGTTCTTCTGATATGCCGGATGATTCAGTATGGCTTAGCAGGAGTCTAGGAATAAGGTCTGACTAGTAGCCATCATCAGGATTAGTTAATTGAGCTGATACATACTGGCTTTTATGTTAGCTGAGTCTATATAGAGATCTTTAAGGATCACCTTAACATAATAAATTTTTAGTCTATCAGCACACATGTAAGTGTTGACATACACATACAGGAAATTTTGATATATATATCAATATATATATATATATATATATATATATATATATATATATATATATATGAAATGTCAGGACAAAGATATCTACCAACAATTATGAATATTTACTCCAAAGATGTCATAATGATGCTTTTATCCCTTCCTTCCTTCCTTCCTTCCCTCATCCCCCTCCTTCCCTTCTCTTCCTCCTCTCTTCCCCTCCTCTGCTCTTCCTATATCTTCTTTGTTTCTTCCTTCATATGCATTACATTAGTGCTGTTTAAGTTGGGAACAGTTGGGCACAGCCCAGACCACCAAATATCTCTCCTGAGATATTGTAATTATTTCTCTGCAGGGTACTCAGAAGCCCAACAGTGGGAAAGCCTTTGGTCTCCTTCCTCCTCCCCTTCAGCATTGGGCATGGCCTCCCCCCCCCCCCCTCACTTACTGCTGGTCCTTAGAAAGAAAGAGGGTAAAAAAAGGAAGAGGGAAATGATATGAGCACTTGTAGGTGAAATAGATGTATATAATCATTAAAGGTTAGAGCTGGAAAAGAACCTATAGCCCCCTGAACCATCAACCTTGTCCCTTTCACAGAGAATATTTAAACCTAGAAATCTTCAGTGGTTTCCAGCCCATTTCTTGGCTTAGAGAGGCTGTACTGGCTGGTTTTGTGTCAACTTGACACAAGCTGGAGTTACCACAGAGAAAGGAGCTTCAGTTGGGGAAATGCCTC
>NC_034608.1:53789848-53793735 GCF_900095145.1 Mus pahari | reverse complement strand
GAGGTCCCCTTGTGGGTGGGACCATCTCTGGGCTGATAGTCTTGGGTTCTATAAGAAAGCAAGCTGAGCAAGCCAGGGGAAGCAAGCCAGTAAGAAACATCCCTCCATGGCCTCTGCATCAGCTCCTGTTTCCTGACCTGCTTGAGTTCCAGTCCTGACTTCTTTCAGTGATGAACAGCAGTGTGGAAGTGTAAGCTGAACAAACCCTTTCCTCCCCAACTTGCCTCTTGGTCATGATGTTTGTGCAGGAATAGAAACCCTGACTAAGACAAGCAAAATTATTTTTAGGACCAGTTCTGTCTCCTTTAATCCCAGACTTCAGGAGCCAGGAACAACCAGCTAGAACTTTGTCCATCTTGCATGCAGTGGATCACCAAGCATGTGGTAGATAGATCTCTTAGATAAGTGTGAACTCATAGGATTGACCCTCATGATGTATTATGTCACTAAATTCTTGATACAAAGTTAGAGTCACCACCCATTAGGACATTTATCTCACGGAGCCCTAATTTATATGGTCGGATCATTGTCAGCTCATGCTAGTATGCAGTCCATAGAGTAAAATTCCCTGCCTTAGAGATCTGGAAGTCTCTAGAAGGAGTATTTTCAGAGATCGGGAGCTTTTTTTGTTTTGTTCTTATTGATTGTTGTTGTGTTGGGTTTCAGTTTTCCTTTTGGGATTTGCTGCTGCTGCTGCTGTTGTTGTCGTTGTCGTCGTCGTCATCATCGTCGTAATTGATATTGTTGTTTTTCTTGTTCATAGAGAGTCTCACATATAGCTGGAGCTGATCCCGAGCTTACAGTCTTCCCAGAATAATAGGCATATGCTTCCACACCCATCCAGCTAGCAATTAGTTTTGGAGAGAGCCCAGAGGCCTGTGGTTTAATACACTCAACAGCATCACTATCAGGTGTTGCCTGCTGTAGACGTTGTTGGTGATTTCATATGGGTGACAAACAACCGATGGTCAGGTTAACAGGCAAGTCAGGGACCTTTAGGTTTTAACTCAAGTTTTAACATTAATTTTCCAAAGAGAAGCAGACAGTGGGCTGGTGAGATGGCTCAGTGGGTAAGAGCACTGACTACTCTTCCAAAGGTCCGGAGTTCAAATCCCAGCAACCACATGGTGGCTCATAACCACCCTCTTCTGGAGTGTCTGAAGACAGCTACAGTATACTTACATATAATAAATAAATAAATCTTAAAAAAAAAAAGAGAGAGAGAGAGAGAGAAGTAGACAGTATCTTGTAGTCACATCTCCCATTAGTTCAATGAACAAGCAAAGCTAACGTAAAACCTAGATCTTGAAATCAGCAGGAAATGAAGAATCTCTGATAGTAAAAGCGTTAGAAAAATGAATAAGACAAAGAAATTATAGCCAAACACCTTGCACCAATTCGTTCTGCTAAAGCCACACAATCTATTCTGCCTTCAATGTTGAGTCAATACTTGAATAAGGTAGTGTTTTCTTCTGTTCTGAATACTTTGAGATGGCTCCCATTCACAGTACACAATCTTAGATTTGTCTTAAGTAAGTTGCTTAGGATTTTTAAAATGGGGTTCACCAGAGCCCCAAAACATAACACTAGCTTAAGTGCAGCCCTCTAAGCCCCGCATTGTCATTCTCTGCTTTCCGCTTCTTTGTCTATTAAGTAGCAGTGAAGGTCCTCTTCAGATGTCTCTCGGAAAGTGTCGGCTGTGCACAGCCTTTGCCCTCCAGTTTTGCTTTAGAGGGTGTTTCAAAGCTGTGAGATGCTCTTACTCTATTACACTATTGCCTCTTGCCCCCTCTCTCCCAATTCCCTTCCTCCCTCTCTCCATGTGGCCATGGCCAGCCCCAAGTTCTCTGCTCTCTCCTTCTCTCTGCCTTTCTCTGCCTCTGCTACAAGCTTAACTCCCTTCCCCATGCCCTGAATAAACTCTATTCTATACTTAAAAAAAAAAAAAAATTAAAAAAAAAAAAAAAAGCTGTGAGACATTAAAGGTCACGTGACTGAAAGTGTATGTGGCAATTTGTCCAAATTAACTCTTACTGTGGTCTGGTGGGTGAAGATGGGCCATCTGGCTCCGTTTCTTATGCAGCATCTTTCAATTGAATTTCTGCCAGGCTTAATTATCCTTCACTCTAAAAGAGAAAATACATTTCTAGTAATCTTAGGGATTAATTACCACAACATTTTAGCCTAATGAGACTTCCCTTACATAGCTTACCTATTTCCCCTGCAAAAGAACACAGATACAAATTAGCCCTGAATAATCCCTATTTTAGAGCAGATTTAGAGCAACAGACACTGAAGAACTTCACCACTCTAGGAAGCTGAGAGAAGATGGAAAGGACACTGGATATTCAAATTGTCTCTGGCTTTTAGTCTCAAGAGGAATTACATGTATTCTCCCCTATCTTTCTTCTATATTCCATTTTTTAAAAAAGATATATCATTGGATTCGGCAATTCATCATTAATATCTCATCTCTTAGCTGTAAATAAAGGTCAGGGTTATTTTTGAACCATTGATAACTCTCCAAAGTTAAAAACAAAGAATAAGACACTAAGTGATTCATGTTTGTATATAAATTGAAATCAAAGATAATTATACCCGTTCTTTTAAGTGCCTCCCCCTAGCTTTTCATTATTAAATGGTTATATGTGTAAAATTACAAGCACATCCAAACTTGCCATCCTCACCAAATGACTGGATAAGATTCCATCATAAAACTTAACACAGATATCCATGGTCATAACTAAAGTGCCTGGTGCCAGACAAAAACGAAGGAGGAGCAAAGATTTCACAGTCTCAGTGACGCCACATGTTCCATACATAGCCTGTCATCATTTATGACAATACAATTTGCAAATTAGTTGTTTTAATTTGGGATGGTTTCTGTTATTGTTGCTTTATGTCAGTTTTTTGGTTTTTTTTTTTTTTTTTTTGACAAAATTCTATGGCCAAAACAATTGAGACAAAATTAAGTTTATTGCTTTTGGGGAACTTAGCTTTTGGGAACAGAGCTTAGTCTGACTTGATAGGGCTTCAGGATCTAACTGGACAACTCCCTGGGGCGTGTCCTAGCAAGGTAACATGCATGGACCGTTTATCTTCAACAGAAGCCCAGACAGATGACCGGAGACGGATTAAAGCAAACACAGTGTCCCTCCTCTGTCCTTCTAAGACAGGGACATGAAGAAAAACTGCTTCCATTTTTGTTATCTCTTCGGATTTCCACATATACAAAGCTTTTTCCTCATAGGCTAAGGACTTTGTCTTAAAGTAGCTACGTGGCCAAAAACAAAAGCCTTAATTAAGGCTGACTGACTGCAGGATGCTAAGAAAGATTGGGCGGCAGTATTTATGTAAACAGGAAATGTACTTGAAATAGACCTCACCTCCCTAACTTTCCAGTTACTCACTGAATGTTTCATTGAAATCCACCTTTGCCTTGGACTGCTTGCTGAGAGGTGAGTATCTAGCTTAGAGATAATTGCATAGTGTTACCAAATTATTAAGTATGAAAAGGCTAGACAGAAATAACCATCACATGATCTAAGGTTTTTACCTTGACTTGTACAATCCTTGTTATTTTAAAAATAAGGAAAAGGTTAACGAGAATAAGGAAAGAAAATGTTATTTGCTATAGCTTGAGAGACTTTTGAGGTATTTTGTGTTACCCTATTGCCTCCCAGGGGAGAAAAGGTAAATTATCCAGTTGGTCTCACTAGTCAGACCCCAGTCTCAGCAGGCAGACCCCAGGCTCACCAGTCAGACCCCAGGCTCAACAGTCAGACCCAAGGCTCAACAGTCAGACCCCAGGCTCAACAGTCAGACCCAAGGCTCAACAGTCAGACCCCAGGCTCACCAGTCAGACCCCAGGCTCACCAGTCAGACCC
>NC_034608.1:53767362-53789455 GCF_900095145.1 Mus pahari | reverse complement strand
CAGTCAGACCCCAGGCTCAACAGTCAGACCCCAGGCTCACCAGTCAGACCCAAGGCTCAACAGTCAGACCCCAGGCTCACCAGTCAGACCCCAGGCTCACCAGTCAGACCCCAGGCTCACCAGTCAGACCCAAGGCTCACCAGTCAGACCCCAGGCTCACCAGTCAGACCCCAGGCTCACCAGTCAGACCCCAGGCTCAACAGTCAGACCCAAGGCTCAACAGTCAGACCCCAGATCTCCTCTGCATATAAAGGGGGGATGAGTAGATAGAGATAGGTGGGAAGATAGAATTGACAGACAGAAAGATGGATAGAGAGACAGAAAGAGACACACAGAGAGAAGATATATAGAGATAGGTGGGTAGAGTAGATAGATAGATAGATAGATAGATAGATAGATAGATAGATAGATAGATAGATAGATAGATAGATAGATAGACAAGTAGACAGACAGACAGATAGACAGATACATAGACAGATAGATAGACAGATACACTTACTGCTACACAGCTGGGTGGAATTGATCTATTCATGCATGTCCCAGTATCAGATCATTGCATTGACAAAATATCCAGATGGCAAGCCAAATTGCTCCACTTTCCTTCACATATTTAAATATTTTGTTGACGCCGAAGCAGTGTGATAGAAGATGAGTCGAATGTTAATTGTGAGATTACACAGCCTCTGTTTGGAATGCCTGGCACGCCTTCTCATCTCTGCTAATCCTCTCTTTGGAATATATCCATGGTGGGAATCCAATACTAAATAACATTCAGATTCAAAACGTTTTATGGGAAAAGAAATGCTAACCATTAAAGTGAGACGGGCTAAAACATATTACTGATGTTGACCGTGGCCAGAGTTCTCAAGTACATAAAAATCAGTCATAAAATACCACATTTTCAGTAACCAAAAGTTTGACTAATACTGCTTTTTGCTTGTCCAATATGTACTTATTTCTTCCAGAAGTATTGTAAATTATTTTGGGAGAATCAAGCAAATAAAACTTTATTTTCAGAAGGAAGAATGGGAGGGAGGGAGGGAGGGAGGGAGGGAGAGAGGGAGGGAGGCTGTTGAAGTGAGTCAGCAGGTAATGGCACATGCTGCCAAGCCTGACACTCTCATTCTATCACCAGACCCACGTGGTGGAAAAGAGAGTTGACCCCACAAGTTACAAGTTGTCTTCTGCTTCCTGGTTCCCAGGAGGATTCATTCAAATTTTCTCCCCCTCCCCTTTCCCTTCCCCCTCCCTCTCCTTCCCTCCCTCCCCCTCCCCTTCCCCCTTCTTTCCTCCATCCCTTCCTCCCTCCTTACCCCTCCCCTCCATGTCTCTATTTCTCTCTCTAAATAATGAGATAAATGTAAAAAAAATTCCAACATAGAAAAGCTCGATCTATCATCCAGGGGATGAGATAATGGCACATAGAGCCGTTTCCAAGAGTTCTGTCTGATCAAGTGTGACATGTGACGCATCTAGAAACTTGTAATTGGTTTCTGAATTCCAGAAATGTTTATCTAAATATCAGTCTCTCGAAGCTGCCAAGGCGATATTAAGGACTCTTAAGTGGGGTGGGGAGCAGAGATCCATGGATTCCTCTCCACTCTTGGATTATAGCTGAGTTACAGGCTTGAAATGGCAATCGATAGGGATGGCTGTCCATTTCTTTGGGGTATGTGAAGGACTGTGGAGGCAGATAACCTGACAGTGCCCTATCCAGGCTTCAGAGTCTTGCTCAAGCATTATCTTTGTTCCCCACTTTAAGCCTGTTTTTCACATTCATGAAACTGTTGTGTCGTGGACACCACACTGTGTCCATGCAGATGACAATGGCTGAGAGAAACAGGATCACTTTTTTCCCCAGACGACAGCAGCACTACATTGACCAGGTATCTAAGAAGTCACGAGTGGCTATTAATGTCATACCTGAATGAACAGAAAAGTTCTGTGGGCCAAACTGGACATTTCAGATATGTAAGGATTTGCTGTGTTGCTTGTGTTCTCTGGACACCAGGGGACCTGATAGCCAATGAAAATATCTACGAAAAACTCAAAACGCAATTCAGCATATCTACATCTAAGAAATGACAGTTTGGGCTAGGGATGTAGTTCTGTGGTTGAGTGCTTGCCCATCACCTGCAAGACCCAAGATTCTCTGCCCTGCACTGAAGAACAAAGAGTGGGAGGGAAGGAGGGAAGGAGGGAGGGAGGGAGAGATGATAGTTCAAACACCATACTTTTGTAGAGCACTTTCAAGGTCACCAATGGTGTTCATCAATAATGAGAGGACAGGAGAGTTTAAAATCATTCTGATATAGGGACACTCGCAGTGCTTAATCCAATCAGCTGTGTGAATTTGGGCAAACTGGTTCTTAGCCTGTGGGCTCTTAAACCAGAAAATCAGACCAGACAGCTTCTCCCTGTTCTCAATTTCATCATTTACTTTTAAAAAAGAGTTTTAAATTTGTGTGTGTGCACGCGTTCTTGTGTGTGTGTGTGTGTGTGTGTGTGTGTGTGTGTGTTGTGAATTCCAGTGCGTATAGGTGCGCCTCCTGGAGGCAAGAAGTGGTAGTAGAATCCTTTGGAGCTGGAATTACAGGCTGTTGTAAGTAGCCTGGTGGTGTGGGTACTGGGAATCAACTCTGGTCCCCTCCAAACCTCCCCTGGGAAGAACAGCATGTGGTTTAACTTCTGCACTATCTCTCCAAGTGCCCCGCCCTTTACTTTTTAGTTGAACAGCATCAAAAGACAAATAAGCAACGACTTTCAAGGAGGCTTCAATCAGCCAGGAAGAGCAGCTCTCCCTCTGTATGTGATTAGAACTCCCAGGAAGTGTCTGATGCCTGGCCGTGACAGTTTCTAACACTATCCACACCAGCCGAGACTGAACATAGCATTTATAAAGATATCCC
The DNA here is from genome assembly GCF_900095145.1 of Mus pahari. Taxonomy (NCBI): domain Eukaryota; kingdom Metazoa; phylum Chordata; class Mammalia; order Rodentia; family Muridae; genus Mus; species Mus pahari. The sequence goes on along the minus strand of NC_034608.1, from coordinate 53,786,546 downwards.
GTAATCACCATTTTCTGGCCAACGGTGCAAGAAATGCATTGCTGGCTGGTGTTAGCGAAACATCAAAGTCCTTTCATAGAGAGCTGTTCCGTTTCCCGCCTGTTTGGTGTGCACGGAATCAGTGAACCTAATAAAGTAAGGCTTGTTAAGAAGAGCAACAAAGTTGCTGGCGTTCTTTATGAGTGGGCAGTCGCCACAGAGGAGATCAAAGCCAGCCCCGGTGGGGTCTGGACATCTGTTTTCTTTTTACCCAGAGTGTTATTTGGTTAGTTGTTTGACAACATCAAAGCTTCTGACCATTACCTTTTAGGTCCGCATGGGACCAAATTCATTTTACTAATCCGTCTGCTCTAAGATGGAAGTGCTTTCCATAGCTGCAGGTCACCAACTGGAGTGAGGTGAAGACTTCCAGAATCGAATGCATGTTTTCTTTACTGACCTGGAATGTAAAGAAGCACCTTAGTTTATTGCGGTGGGGAAATGTCATATACAACACATAATCAAGGAAAACAGTTCTCCTCCTCCACCTCTTCTTTCTCCCCTCCCTCCCTTCACCCTTATTGAATTATCATTTACACAGTACACTGTTCACCCATTAAAAACATACAGTTCAATAGACTTTAATAGAACTGAATTGCACGCATTTAATATTTTCCATAACCTAAGATGGTCTCTTAGTCACCAGTGATCATACACCATTGCACATGTTACCTGGTCCTAGACAGCTGTTGACCCGCTGTCCATGTTTGAATGTTCAGACCATGCCATACAAGGCGAATCATCACCTACCAAGGCCTCTTTGACTATCTTCTATTGTTGATACAGTAGTTTCAAGGTTCATAGCAATGCAACACTTGTCAATATTTTATGACTTTATATTGGCACAAAATATTCCACTATCTATGTATGTCACCTACTATATCAATTAAGGGACACTTGTATTGTTTCTATATTAGGTGTCATTATAAGTAATGTTGCCTTGTGTAGGTGTCATGTTGTTATTGTGTTATGAATTCTCTATATATTCTAGATCCAAGTACTCTTTCAAGTATATGATTTTCAAATTTTCTCTGATTCTATTTAACTGTTCCCTGGTAATTGTGTATTTCCTGGTTTTAAGAACCATAACTTCAGTAAAAACAGAGCATTTTTCAAAACCCCATTGGTGCTAAATATACAACCTCCCAACAAAATTCTAATAATACAAGAATAAGAGCCTAGAGAATATAGTCATTAGGGTGTCTTCAGTATTGTTTCAGCAATATTATTTTTATTTGTATATGTATATACATATACATATATGTGCTTATATATACTATATTTGAAAACACACACGTGTGTGTGTATGTGTATGAAAGGATGGAAACATTCAATATAATAGTTTGTTATCTGAACACTAGTTTTGCCAGCTATGTAAATGCTCACCTCAAAATGTACTAAATAAAGTATGAAAGTTATGAATTTGTAATGTCAAATGATTATTTTATGATTTGTCCATTTGCGTATGATGCCTAAAGTTCAGGTAATGAAAAGTAATAGATTTGCCACATTAAATCAGCTCTGACAAGCAGTCCACACCAACCCCCCCCAAGGCCTTACTTCATCTTCTGTCACACTTTATCTTCATCTTCTGTCACACTTTACCTTCGTGAGTCTGCCTCCAGGAAGTGCCACTGATGTTAGAGAATTCAACATCACACTGGAACCAACATCTCAGGTCTTTCATCTAACAGTGATGCATTTGAGAAAGCAATGCTGCTTCTTCCCGCTAACATATTGCATGAGCTTTGGCTAGCATGGGATGCTCTCAACCCAGACCCACCATTTAGAAATCTATCAAGTTTCCAAATCAAGGTCCCTTGGGTCTAGAGGATTTTCCTGACTGATCTCTGAGATAAACTGTAATTGGAATTAAATAAGTGGTGGGACATAGAAAACAATACTTTTTAATTAATAAGATCACTTCGAGCGGAGACTTCAGAATACAGGTAGTGCTCAGCCCCACCCCTAGACCCTGTAGTCTATACTGAGCCATTTCCCATTTGTGTTCTAGGTTTTTGTCAAAGCTGCTCATGGAGTTTAGCCTCCTCTAAATATTAGCTTGTGTGATTCTGGTTTGTGTCATTCTGACAGCTTTGAATTGAATCACTTGATAAAAATACAGAACCAATTAAATCTTTTGATATAGCAAAGTAAGCGATAATCTTTCTTGGATCAAAACCTGAGTATGTACAGAGCTCCCAGTGACTCAGAGCCAATGAGTAGCACACACACACTCAGTTCACATCTGCAGATAACGGAGTTTAAAGCGGTGTAATGCATTATGGAAATGTAAGGCCTGTAAGTCAGATACATGATACCCATCAGAAGATGCCATTAGCATCTCCCCCAGAAGCCCCGGAAAGGAAAGTTCACACTATCCCATCTTAGTTCTAAATCTGATCATGCATGCTTGCCAGTACTCAAGTATAGGAAAGCATAGGTGTTTGCAAAGTTGCTATGTCATCAGTCTACCAGCATTGATTGGTAAGATTAACTGGAAGAACAGGGCAAGTTGATATAAGGTGCTGTGTTGCTCTTCATCGTACAACATTAGTCTATGCTATTTTTGGAAGGATTTTACGGAGTATCCTTTATTCAGAAATGGCATGTGAAAGTACTTTGAATTTTCAACAGACTTTTATATCTAAACAAATTGACTGGTGTGCAAACAAACAAGCCGTCACACATGAAAACCCAACACCTATCTGTGTGCAGAGAGGAAAACTTGGACTTGTCTGCCAAAATGCATTCTTGGCTGTGGATACACCAATCCCAGCGACATAGGTGTTTCTTGGACCTGTTTTAGCCAGCACTGAAGGCAGAAACCCTTAAGTAGGGAGAAGTGGGCAAGTTATTTGCCCTTTCTGGTTGTAGGTGCCAGCCTGCTTTTTTCACAGTCTTTCCTAAACTCTAACCGATCTCTTGATTTTGCTGGGAAACCTCGAAGTGCAAGTGCAGTGATGTAGATTGAAGTAGCATTGAAAAGAAGAAGGAAAAAAGGAAGCCTTTTGAAGTTGCTCTGCAGCCACTTCAACAATCTAAGGAAAACTTACTCTCATTCAAGAGTCACATTCAGAAGGGCAGAGGCCCCACCTTTACGGAATATCAGCTCTCTAAGTGACTTTTGCACTGGGGTGCAGAAGGAACAGACATTTCCAACTTACGCAACAGCCAGCCTCTCCAAGAATTCTCAACTGTCTTTCGTTTCCTGATGTAGCTAGAGGAACTCATGGAGCAGAAATAGCCGAGAGAATAGAGCTGAGCGCTTTATCTAAGCATCTCATCTTCATTAGGAAGTGTCTAGAAAATTCCCAAAGAAATTTCCAACTCTAAATATTTGTTTTGTTTTCCTCCATGGCTTAATGCCAAAGACGGTTATAGGCTGGATTAACTTTGGCCATGGGGAAAGCAGCAGCACTGGAGATAGAAACCATGTGAACTCCTAGTCCTGCTCATCCACTGGCCCTAACACTTGCTGGGCTGTTCGTGCTTGCCCTGACAGAAGAGGGAAAAAGCCTGAAAAGGAAGGGCCTTCTTAAGGAAGGAAGCAGGGCAGAGCAGGAAGAACAAACCAGAACCTTCCCAAAATAGAGTTCACCTTTGACCGTCTCTTCAGGTTTCCTGCTCCGAGTCCAAGTTCCGGTATGCCAGAAGACACTTGTACAAGCCCATTTAAGCCTGTCCTTTCCCATACATTCTAGTCTTTTTCTGAATTCGATGTCCTTGTCCTTTGTAGAGGTCAGGCATACCCGAGTCAACACCATTTGTTCTTTCACTTGCTAGAAAATTCTATCTACTTTTAGCTAAGAATCAAATCGTTAATGAAGTCTCCTGACCTGCTTATTTCAGGGAGGTTTATTTCTAGGACCCAGGACTGGACTGGAACCTTCTGGAAAACAGATTGTTTATGGTTCATTTTTCAAACAACTCATATCTCCAACTTTAGATTGCAAGTCATTTTAATTTATGTTTCTTCCCTTAAAGAATTCCACCAGCCATGTCAGGATATGGACATGACTATTTTTCTTTTCACCTTTGCCCAAGTAATTTTTTGTAATAATAAGATCTCAGGTTTTTTTGCCCAAGATATTGTTTGTATATTAAATACTGTTTTGTCTTATCATATGCCTTCAATAGGTGTCACAACTCCCAAATCCAAAATAATACCAATACAGGTTAATTTTGGCGGTTTAAGGTAATGGTCATGAGAAGAAATAGCTCTTGCACATACTTCAAATGTATTTTTGTTTTTATTAGGGTTGGTTTCAGACATTCTTTGCATTTTTTTGGAAATCTTTTGATTTGCTCCTGCTTTAATGTGTCATGTAAAACTCTCTACCTTTTACTGAGGCATATTAACCACTGGGAAAAAAATTAAAAACAGTAGAAATAGTTGAAGCCAGTTTTAAAGACCTGAAAGCTAAAGTAAAACTTTCAGATTACAAACCTCTATTTTCAGATATGTATAGTGCTAACGGGCCAATAAAATGTAGCATTCATTGTTTATTGGACACTGCCATTCCAATGGTTTTAGACAACCAACTCATTCTTTTATTATATTTCCTGTAGGGGAAAATTAGTATTGTATAGAATGCTTCTATAGTAATCAATATTCAAAGTTTGTTTTGAGACTAAGTTGAAATGAAGTTGATTGTATGTGTTCTCCTTTTACCGTAGTTGAGGCATATTATTGGTAGTCTAGTGTCCTGTGTTTGTGGTCCCCTTCAAAGTAAGGGCACAAGGAATGATGAAAAACCAACATCACAGTGCCTGGGCGGATGGCTTAGACATTAAGAACAGGTACTGTTATTGCAGAGGACCTGGGTTTGCTTCCCATCACCTGCTGAATAGCTCATGTCATTCACATGTGTATACACTCACACAGACACATACAGATAATCAAAAAGACATCTTTAGACTATCACAGAAAACAATCATTGTGTTATTTAAAGTGAGTATTCTGTTTGTTAAAGACAGCACAGATTCATTATATACAATGATAGTATGCAAGGTATTAGGTACCAACTTTCAGACCTTCAGTGGGGGCAGAGGACGATCCAGTTCGATAGTTTAATAGAGCATCTTTGCATTGTTTACCTGCCATCTAGTATAGAGCTGTATATCATCTCTTTATCTACCAATTATATATCTATCATCTATTTATGTATGTGTGTTGAAATGTTTCAATTATCCATGTAAAATTCTATAGTGTCATTTCCCTTTTATGCAGAGGAAGAATCTGAGGCAGAAACAGTCAAGGATATTATAGAAGCTCTCATAAATTAGCCATTGATAGGACTTCAATTTTATTCCAACCTGTTGGACTATGGATCCAAAGTTTCCCTCGCTGTAGTAGGAAAGTAAGAGCTAGTACCCAGAAAACAAAAAAGTTCAACATCAAAATCTCAACAGAGTAGGGATGGTGATAGTTGAGAAATCATGAGGTGCAGATTTGAAAGCATGAGAGACAGATTTGAAATTTTAGTAGATATAGTTTGGAATTTCTAGCAAAATAATTGGATGCCAACACCCCAGGATGCCAAAGTCAGAAGCAACATGTCTAATATGTTACTTTTAAACTTTTGAAGTTGTGTCGAACCAAAATAAAATACTGTCTATTTATCAGACTGAATCCTAAATCGGAATGCACCCTTTTTGACTTAAGCACTTTAAATATAGCTCAAAATCTACTAACAGAATCGTGTACCCTAAAATAATCTAGAACACAGAGTATATAGAAAATAATCTATACTTCCAAACATCTTAAGTTAAACTTTCCTACCACAATTAGAAAGAATTCAAGATATAGGTCTTATCCTCTTTTTATTTCATGATAGTAAGAGTAGATAATTGTTATACATTTCTTGATGTGGTCTATTTATAGAACATATTGTACTGCATTGTACCACAAACACCACAGTTTTCCACACCATTAGCTGATGAAAATAATGCCAAGGCCACCTTGGATATCATAGCTACAGCTTTGTCCTCATAGAAGAGGTAAGTTTAACTCGTCTCAGCAGTGCTGGCCTTGACCTTACAATGCAGAGCCATTGAAAGCCATCGATTCCCATTGAGGTACATGGATTGCTGAGTCAGGATTCTGATTGTGAGTCAGGCTGTGAAGCTTTTCTGAAACCTGGGCATATTTATTTGGGAGCCATAGGTGGTGATGATCTGTGACAGTTGTGTCTGGCTGAAGGATGGTAGTCCATTTGCTTAGTTCATGAGGAAGACCTGTGAAAGGTGGAACAACCTTAGTGTGGGGCTGAGAAAACCTAAGGAGTATAATGTAGCTAAGAACTGAAGACTTGAAAGATGGTATTCTGGGGCAACCTCTAACCCTGCCATGGCAGAAATCTGTAAGGTAAAGTCCAAAACACAGTCACCAAGCACTCTCTTATGTGGGGCTGCACTTCATCACTCCTCTAGCAGTCTGTCTTGCTGACAGATCCCTCTGTGACTGTCTGTCAGTGGGCCTCTTCTGCAGGGAGCATTCATGCTCATGCGTGTGCGCGCGCGCGCGCGCGCACACACACACACACACACACACACACACACACACACACACACACACAAGGCTGTTAATCTCCATGTGAATAATCCTTATTTCAAACTGACCTGAAAGTTGTACTTTACTGCTATAATAAATCAAAAGTAAGCGGCACATATTTAGTTCTTACAGTAATGATGAATGGATTCACTTTGGATACAGAAAAAAAAAATAAATATGCATGTGGGTCCCTGAGTTTCTTCTCCACAAGGACTCAGTATTTGCAAATTGTATGCTACTGTTTTTGAAAAATGAGGAAGGAGTGATATGAATAACTATGTACCTTAAAATCACAGAGAAAAAAAAAGAGTATTTTATTGTAGTATTCAAAGAATATAGTATTCCACTTTATAGGTTGCTATTGATCATTAACTGAAATGGTTTGGGAATGTTTGGTCTCCTGTGAAGATGTACTGTGCGCTTTAATTAATTATTCCAGAATCAGAATTATAGAGGTACTCCTCAGCTGTCCTCCCTGGTCATGTCAGTCTGTGCGGCTTTCATCTTTATGGGGGGATCACCTTACCACTGACCACGAGGCTCAGCTCTGTGTGTGCTTTGAGCCCCTCCCATATCCTCCTCTTCTTATGAATCAATGCACACAGCGCAAATGTCACCATTTCGTCCACCTTAAGAACTGCACTTGAGAAACAGTTACTATACTCACCAGTAATATTTCAACCTTCACCAGTCTCTACTTGCAGAATATTGTCATCCTTCCTGGATATGATCAGTAAACAAAGTAAAAATGGATGGCACTTTCAGAAACTAAAAAATACTATTTAAAAATGAAAATAGCTGGGCGTGGTGGCCCACGCCTTTAATCCCAGCACTCGGGAGGCAGAGGCAGGCAGATTTCTGAGTTCCAGGCCAGCCTGGTCTACAGAGTGAGTTCCAGGCCAGTCAGGGCTATACAGAGAAATCCTGGCTTGAAAAACCAAAAAAAAAAAAAAAAAAAAAAAAAAAAAAAAGAAGAAAGAAAGAAAGAAAGAAAAGAAAGAAAGAAAGAAAGAAAATAGTGTTTTCACATCCTCATGCTTGAGAGGTTATCTTCTGTAGCCTCCTCTGCCATTCCTGAATACCATTCACTTGTTCTCTATCTCTGGAATAATCTATTTCAGAAATTTCTCAGAAGCAAAACCTACAGTACATGCCTTTTATGTCTAACTTCTTGGAAGGTGAGAAAAGAGACAGGGTCTCCCTATATGTCTCTGTCTGGCCTAGAAGTTTCGATGTAGACCCAGCTGGCCTGGAACTCAAAGGTCTCCTGCCTTAACCTCCAGGCCAAGTGCTGAGATTAAAGGCATGCACCACCACCCCTTCTTTTTGAGAATGGATAGTGGTCAATAGTTTGGATGGACATTTATCCATCCATTCCTAAGTCCATCCTTGGGTGTCTAAAATGTCTCTACTTTTTGAAGAAATGTTTCCACTTCTTTTATTATGATGAGTCCTGATATGAAAACTTTATGCACATTTTTATTTGAACACTCATTGTCACTGTGTGTGTGTGTGTGTGTGTGTGTGTTTCGTAATAGAGTCAAGGCATGCTAAGGAAGTGGTTTAGTGCTAGCTGTATCTGTAATGATGCCCAACTGCTTTATGAGGCTCTTCATTGTAGCTTGGAGGCTTCATCACAGAACAGTACCATCTCTGCAGCAGTTGTTTTTCCCTTGAGGAGAGGCCCTGTGAATCCTGTTCAGTGACATAAGTTTCCTCAGCCTTGTAAGTTTTGTTTACTTCCTGAGTCTTTTGAGCATCCTTCCTCCCTCTGGGTGGGTGGGGAATATGGGATGTTTCAATTCTGAGAAAATAGCTGCCCAAGAGAGATACAAGTAGAGTATCTTGCCCAACAGACAAGTAGAGTCTGTTGAATTTATCTTTGTGCAGAATACCTTCAAGGATAGTCATAGTACAGCATGCTGCCCTTAGTACAGATTTCATGGGACACACACCTGTCCCACGTCATGCAGTTAAAGAACAATGACTAGCTAAGTCAGAGGTTCTCAGCCTGGTGTGACATGTTTCCCATGGAACATCTACAATATCCAAAGGATTTTTTGTTTTTGTTTTTGTTTTTTCAGTACCAAAGGGGTTAGAGGTATGTATGCTGCTTAATACAGGACAGCCCCTCATGACAAAGAATAATTTGATGCAAAATGAGGTTCAGAAACTCAGATCTAACCCTTTGCTAGGAAAATGAAAGAGAAAGAGGGAGGGAGAAAGAGAAAGGGAGAGGAAAGAATAAGGAGGGAGGGGGAAGGGGAGGGGGAGGGGAAGAGGGAGGGAGGGGAGAGAGAGAGAGAGAGAGAGAGAGAGAGAGAGAGAGAGAGAGAATGAACAGCTGTGTGGCAGACCCTTTGGGAAGTTAACATGAAGAAGTGGGTACTTTAGCATACCATTGAGTCCTGGCAAGTTAAGCTGGTTGGAAATGTGGGGCAATGTGGGTCATGAAAGCACCAGGGTGTGTTGGGAGGAGAGTGGACTTGTGCCAAGCAGAGCAAAGAATGTGCTGTGAAAAAGCAGGAACTAGATAAGTGGCTTAGAATTCAGACCTGGCCTCCAGCCGTTCACCTCTTCCACTCACTAGTGGTGTGGCTTAGAGCTAATCAGAGGTGTTTGCTTAAATGAGAGCTCTCTGCCAAATGGGAATCATTTGAAGGTCTTTGACACTGAAGAGTTAGCCTGAGAGGGAGACCCACTTGTAAAATCATTTCTAACGGCAACTATGAAGCGTTACTTTTAACATTGTCAGTGTGATGGCTACTAAATTGAGTTGGTACCTGGGTGGGAGTGAGAGCCTTGGAAGCTGGGGAGAGAGAGGAGACCAGGTGGCTTAGCATCATCTAGAGCAGAAAAGCAGTGGGAACGTGGCAACGGGAAGGAGCATCATGAATGCAGGAAAAATGCCATCTAGAGAGCCTCTCTACCAAAGTGCCTAAGAGATGCTAAGATCCCAGGTAGAGGCAAGGACAAGAGCAGGAACCTAGCCAACAGTGAGTTGACTAGAATGACATGCCCGGTGGGCACACTGAGGAATAGTTTGTAACCCTTTGTAGAGCTGGGCAGAAAAGCAAACAGGTTGCCCCACAGACTTCTATTGTATTCCTGGGTAATAAGACAAACACAGCTGAACCAAACACACAGTTTCCAATGGGCATCTAATATTTTAAAGACAATCAGTAAAACTGCAAACAGATGTGGATAATAAGTCTTCCTTGAGTCATGTTGTTTTCTTCAGCAATGCTATCTACAGCACACGTTTTAAAGCGTGCATATATGGTAAAATGTCTTGTCTCTTTATTTGAAGTTTATTTCCTCCACCTATGATAAACATTTAAATAAAAATTCTACCAGCACATCACACAGTAAATGTCTCATGCTAAGTCTTTTTTAATTAAAAAAAAAAAAGTAAAACATTTTAAAACGATGCAGTCATTTTACTCCATGATAACAATGTAGAGAATGCAAGAGATGGGTCCCTTAGCACGTAAGTTTCCAAAGTAAAGAGACTCACGGCTGTTGTTTGGTTGGTTGGTTGGTTGGTGTCTTAAGATTTCCATTGCTGTGAAGAGACTCTATGACCGACACAACCCTTATAAAGGCAGGCATCTAACTGAGGCTGGCTTACAGTTTCAGAGGTTTAATTCATTGTCGTCATGGCAGGAAACATGGCAGCATCCAAGTAGGCATGGTGCTGTGGGAGCAGAGAGCTCTACATCTTGATCTGAAAGCAGCAGAAGGAAGAGCAGATTTACTTGGTGTAGCTAGAGCATTTAAGACCTCAAAGCCCCCACTCCACAGTGACACACTTCTTCCAAAGAGGCCACACCTCTTCCAATAAGGTGACACCTCTTAATAGTGCCACTCCCTAGGAGCCAAGCTTTCAAACACAGGAGTCTAAGGGGGCCAAGCCTATTCAAACCACCACAGTTGGTTTGCTTTGCTTTGTTGTTGTTGTTGTTGCCATCATTGTTTTTCATTGCTGTAACTCTGCTTACAGTAATATCCATTACATGATAGCCAAAACTCAATATTTACTAGATGGATGGATGGATGGATGGATGGATGGATGGATGGACGGGAGGACGACAGGCCAATCCATTAATTTACAAAGGCATATGTTGTCCGTGCACTCTGGCAAAGCAGTTGAGTGATTGGACAAGTACTGTCTACTCCGTGATGTCGGGTATGGCAGTATCTCACCTCTCATCATGAACTAGCTCTTGACAAGTTCATCTTGCCAAACTCCGTCTGTTGTCACTCATTAGTTACCACGGCTCTCAGATCAGCCGTTTTCTCCCTTTTCCCTCCTCGGGAACCCAGCAGAGGTAAATTCGTAAAGTTCGAAGTGGATGAAGATAAGAGCCCAAAGGGGTTGGTTTTCTCTCCTCGGAAGTGGCAGTTGGTTTGTCTCCTTACACCTTTCCCCAAGAGAAGTATTTCCACATTCCTGAAGAAAAACACTTGGCCCTTGTAGGGGTGTGGCTGGCAGGACTCTTCCATCCCGGTCTCCGGTCTTCTCAAGTAAGGCAGCGCAGAAAGGAGGGCTCTTCGGCAACACTTGACAAGGTGCCAATTCCACCCATGATAAGAGCAGCCTGGGACACAGCAGTCACCAGGGGCACAGGCTGCATTTCCCTGTGCAGAGCCCCACATGGTCCTCCTCACAAAGCAAAAGACAGGGTGACCTTGAAAGCCTGCCAACAGAGTTCTGGAAATTACAAGAGCAACTTTCCTGGAATTGTTCAAACAAAGCAAGAGCTCGAAATGGATCAGAAGAGGATTTGCCCCTAGTTAGAAAGATCCTCATTTGAGTATTTTTCCTTCACTTCCACAACGGTGAGCACTTCCAGCTTTAACAATATCACCTCACTTCCTGTATTAGTCGTCAGATTATTTTCCATAGACTCAGAACCTTCATTTACCACGGAAAGTAAAACCCCAGGTACAATTTATTCAGAATATATCCTTGGAAGAAAAATCAATTAAAAGTACTTATATGGAATGCGTTAAATTAGAAACGCCACTCAACATTGGTTCAAAGTAGTGGGGCACAGTTATGGCCTCATTTCAGGTAAAGCTGCGATGGCTACAAGATGAAGGTTCAACACCTTTAGCCTCAGAGCCTCAGGGAGAACTCTGAACTCAGGAAGAGTCTCTGAGGCTCCTCCTTGCTGTCAGGGGCTGTCACGTCTGTTTCGTACTCAGTGCATGGGGGGAAAATGACTTGGGGAGGGGGGCTTAAATATCATGCCTTTCCAAAGTAATTTGTCTTTGGATTAAGTGTCAATAGTTTTCCAACATCTTTCAACATGCTATAATTTGGATATTTTATAAAAATTTGAGAAGTCCCAATACAGTGAGGAATACATCATTCCACTATCTCTACAAAAAGACAAAGTCACCGATCCGTGGCCATTTCTGCATGTTTGGAGAACTGGAGCGTGACAGGTGTGTGGTGCACAACTGTGCCCCTTTGCATTGTGGGTGCCAGCATGGTGGTCATCTGAGGGCCCATTGTGCTTGGTGACCTATGCTCAGCCAATAATAATTTCTGAGGAAAGTTTTTTTTGGGGGGAGGGGGAGTGCTTATAAATTTATCATCAAAATCTTGTTAAGGTTGATATTGTGCCGATTTTTTACATTTAATTTTTACCTTTTTTCTGAGGGAAGACTAAAGGAAAAACAATATATTAATATTCATAGCCCGTTCCCAACTGCATTGAACATCTTTACTTGAGATCTGAAGACAAGTAAGATATGAGAAGGCAGATTTCTAACTCTGAGAGATGACAAAAAGAAAGCAATACAGATAATAGTTGAGCCAGTGTCCTTGAGTAAGGCCAACTTTAATGAGGTAAGACGAGAAGGAGGGAAGGCTGAGACCAGGGGCCAGCGCTTAGTCGGATGGAAAATACTTCTGGCTTTCTGCCTCTCAGACCTGCCAGCCTCGCAAGCTGTCATGGGGTGATACTGAAAATGTTTCACGTATCGTGGAGATAGCGTGAGGATTAAAGGCATGTTTGAAGTTCTTGGAACTATTCTAGGAAAGCCACTCCAGAAAACACAAGCAGTGCCCACAAGACTGTGCAGTCCAGCATTCAAAACAGGCTGTGGTGTGTGTGTGTGTGTGTGTGTGTGTGTGTGTGTGTGTGTGTGTGTGTATATATATGTATATGTATATGTATATGTATATGTATATGTATATGTATATTTTATGTTTATGTATATGTGTGTATGTATATGTGTGTACATATGTATATGTATATGTGTGTATGTATATATGTGTGTGTGTACATATGTGTGTATACATATATTTCACCTTTCTCTGACATTTTCTGACACAAAAATATCATATTATAATTAACATTTGGTAAAACTAAGTTTCAAAAGTGATCCGACAGTCTGGCGAGGTGGTTCATGCGTGTTTAAAAAAATAATAATAATACTTGCTGCATAAGCCTGGGAACCGAGTTTGGATAAGGCCACCCTTTTAAAAGGCAAGCATGACCAACCATGACTATAACAGCAGGCCTATGGAAGGCAGACACAAGAGGATCTCCAGGGCTTGCTGCCTGGCCAGCTTTGAGGCAAAAATGCCAGGCTCCAGGTTTGGTGAGAGTTTCTGTCCAAATGGAATAAAGCAGAGAGTGGTAGATCAGGACACCCAATGCTCTGGGTTCTAGTGTACATGAGTACTCTCACCTGCACACACATGTAAGGATACATACACACACACACACACACACACACACACACACACACACACACACACTAATAATTTTTTAAATGCAAAAAAAGCTATACCACAACCTCACAAACAAGGCCAAACAGAAAACACCATCTTAGGAAGTGAACAAACATGAATTCATGTCAAGCATATGTCAAACACCATCCCGGCCCTCAAGAACCCACAGTGCAACAGAGGAGGCTGCAATTACTCCCTGAGCCACAGAACATCAGTGTCTTTGAACTGTGAATCCAGGGTGACCATGTTTAGTCTGGGAGAGGACTCAGGATACGGGCAAGATTAGAGGCAACTATAGATCCTTGCAAGGCCATTACAGCTGTCTGGCCTTCTTAACATAAAGAGTGCCATTTATACTGCATGCTATCAGGGATGGAAATCTTTATGATATTAGCCAAAATGCTGCCTGGGGTGTTTACATATTTACACCATGGTTTGTTTAAACTGGAGTCGATGGTTATCTGTTGCCTATGGGAGCAGAGCCAGCTGTTTGCGTAAGTGCTTTGTCTGTGGACTGGTGCAGTCCTGTCGACGATTTTTATGTAACCTCGTGGTTGACCAGCTTTAGGTTTCAGACATTCAACACGTGAGGGGAGCTAAACTTTCCTTCTAGAAGACTGACAGAGAAAGTGGGATCAGACAGTTAGATGGTTTTACCTGCCAAGACGGCAGATACATTTAGAAAAGCTCCCCCACCCCACCCCCAGCTCTCTCATAGTTTGGGGCTTTCATTACTGTTCATTTTAATGCTAGCCTGTATTTCTACTTTGTAATTATTATGCTGTGACACATGGTTTCTATTTCAGGGATCTGGAAAAAAAGAAACTGGCTTGTTACCCTCCCACATCTTAAGGGATGTTTTTATTTCATGTATATGATACCACACACACACACACACACACACACACACAAGAGAAATATAGTTGGTGTTTGCTGGTAATTTCAAGGGGAAAATAAAGGCAAAAAAAAAAATCAAAACTAAAAGCAATCCAATAGTAATGACAGATAAGTGACAAGTTACAGCTTCCTTCTCTTCTTTACTCTGTAGCGTGTAAGCCTAGAAAAGAAGAAAATGTTTCCCTTCTACCTCTGTCCCCCAATCCCTTCAAGTCAGTACCCTTCCTCCCCACTGCCAATCACCAGTGTTCAGGGACCACACCCAGGGTTAACACAGGAAAAGCATCATTGCTTCTCACTGATAGCCTAGACTTACGTCTCCATAGTTAGCATGGATGGGACTGGGCCTTTTCTTTTCTTCTTATGAGCTACACAGTAACATATCCTGTCATTCTAGGGAGGTAGCCTGGGCACACTGTCTGGCAACAAAGATAAAGATGACTTGAGATATAAGCTTTTTTCAAACATCTTTCCCAGCTTCAAGAAAATGCTTACAAAACTATCTTTACACATGTCATAGCCTAAATGGTAGAAAATTTGATCCCAGTCCTGGATGTATAGTGAGTTCAAGGTTAGCCTAAGAAGTGTAACTAGATTCTGGTCACATTAGTTCAGTTCCCCAAACTAAGAGTAAAGGCATGCAGGTATCCTGATCTTAACTCTTAGGTCTACATTTGAACACTAATCATTGAATCATATGTATGCATATGAATACCAATTTATGGAAATTTTATTCTCTTATTAAACACTTCAGTGGTTTGTTTTTAAATACCAAACCAATTAGTCACCTCACCCACTTGGGAAAAGTTGATTTCTTTAAAATCTGTGGGTGTTTTGGGGGATGGGGAGGTGGCGACCTGAACTTTCTCCCCTTCTCTTCTGTTTAAAATGATATCAAATCCTTCCATTATAGTGTTATTTAAAATATTAACTATAGGACTCTACATAAAATGTAAGGTGTTTTTTTGTCTTTTAATGTTCTCCTTAATAAGATAATAAATCAACCATAGCGACATCCCTCAAGTGGGAATTGCTGATTGATAAGCCCTTCCCTTATCAGCCAGTGATCTATCTCGTGTGAGGTAAAAATGTGCACGGGAGGGGCTGTGACCAAAACATGGCGATGCACGGAAACAGATACCACATGTTACATACTTGGAACGATAGAGTGTCTTACCTGATAGTTTTCGTTCCCAGAAATGTGCTGTCTACACTTTTTAAACTAAAACACACACACAATTAAACTATTTGTAAGTACACAGTATATACTTTACAGATAAAATATTTTTATGTGTATAAAATTCGGCTTCTCACCACGCATGCTATTGACCTTGAGATTTTGCTCTCAATACTGCTTTGTCTCAGGAGGCTGCCGTGAATGCTGCTTGCTGTCAGGCAGCACCCCAGTCCTCCAGGGATGGCTTGTCAACATTCCTGCCCCCGGGTCCCTGAACCCCCACTTATCACAGCTCACAAGACACTGCTAAAGGTCTCCTGGAGAGCAAACACCCCCCCCCCAATGACAACACTATTCTAAGTCATTTACATGTGACACTGTAGAACTGTTTCATGCAAAGCAAGCATGAAGACTTTCTCATTTTTAAGGTTGTGTTTATTCTTTTTTTTTTTTTAATCGTGTGAAACAAATTTTTTTCTTCTTCTTATTTATCTTATTGAGAATCTTTAGGGATCTGTAAGAAGGCTCAGCAAGGCAAGGTTTCGGCCGCCAAACCCAATGAGCTGAGTTCATTTGGAGGTGCCTACATGGAAGATGAGGAGAACACACTCCCACAAATTCATCTTTGACCTCAACCCTTGTACCATGGTACACTCATGTGCATGTGCACATACACTCATACCCATGCACACATGCATACACATAAAAATAAACAGATGTCATAGTGCACACACACATACACACACTTGTGCATATGCACACACAGAAATAGACATGTCATGATATACACATGCCAACACATTTACACCCACTCTCGTGTATATACAAATAAAAATATACCATAATACACACATGCGCGTGTGCACACACACACATACACAT
Source organism: Mus pahari (assembly GCF_900095145.1). Classification (NCBI taxonomy): domain Eukaryota; kingdom Metazoa; phylum Chordata; class Mammalia; order Rodentia; family Muridae; genus Mus; species Mus pahari. Next base: position 53,770,244 of record NC_034608.1, on the reverse strand, counting down.
TCACACACAGTTTTTTTAAAGAAATGTAGTGAAAACATGATGTTCCTGTTGCGTCAATGTTTTGCCTGTGTGCTTTCAGAGGGATTAGAGGCGGAACCCAGGACGGACCTGCACATGTGAGGCAAACCCTTGACCATTGGCTCTATCCTCAGCCTGTCAAATTGATCTCTAAATCTTACCAAGTTGAAGCATCCTGATTCAAACTGCAGTGTATTTCAGTATTCACTTTTAAAGCACATTGAAGTTTTTTTTTAAAGAAGAAGAAGAAGAAGAAGAAGAAGAAGAAGAAGAAGAAGAAGAAGGAGCCACCCAGTCTTCTCACTAAGCCATTTTCCAAGGTTCCTCATGCAACCCAGTCACTTGCTGAAGATTTTAATGAAATTAAAAGATCTCCACTTTAAAGTCTTACAAACACAAGACCGCACGTTTATATTTTAAAAAAAATATGCTCAAAATTAGCACAATTGTTCTTTTTAAAATCACGTCATCTAGCGGGTTCAAAGACTATGTTAGATTTCCCTTTTTGAAGATGTATTTATCATATTTATTTATGCATATGTGCTTGCGTGAGTTTATGTGTGTGCAGGTACCCACAGGGTTTCAGATCCTCTGGAACTAGGGTCCCAGTCAGTTGTGAGCCAATATGTGGGCGCTGAGACTTGAACTCAGGCCTTCTGGAGGAGTAGCTGAGGACCCATCTCTCCAGACTCTGTCTGACTGTTTTCTTTAGCTGGCTTGGGAACTTCAGTAGGGATACAAGCACATCATTTTTCAATCATGAATTCACCCTCAAGGACACACGTTTGCATTCTGCCTAGCAGAGCTCGAGACAGGAAACAATTCATTATTCCTATCCTGGTGCCATCGGTGGCAGGCTCATTGTTTGGATGTCATCCTTATCTTGGAACTCTCCTCATTTTTGTTTAAAAATACACTTTGAGCCATAATAGTGACAGCTGCTTGTCATCACAAATGTAGCAGCAACCTGAGGTGTTTTCCAAGTCCTTATGATGAAGCAACATGCAAAATTCTACACAGGGGGCTGGAGAGATGACTCAATGGTTAAGAGCACTGGCTGCTCTTCCAAAGGCTATGAGTTTAATTCCCAGCAGTCATAAAGTGGCTCACAACCATTGGTAATGGGATCTGATGCCCTCTTCTGGTGTGTCAGCAATAGCATATTCATATACATAAAAACAATAAATAAATCTTAAAAAAACAAACAAACAAACAAACCCTCTACATAGGCACCAAGTGTTTCCATAGTCATTTGCTATGTCATTCCAAATGCTTCAAAGAATTCACCGTGTTTTTTTTTAAATTAAAATATCAGGTCATTCATTTCATTTTGTACACTTTGAACTCCTTTGCCTAAATAACTCACATATTAATTTTCCAAAGTTTATCTCCATAAACCAGCCTGTAGCTCATTCTGTGGTTAAATTGATAGCTTTGCCACAAAATATCACTTGAATTAAAGGAGCCTTTCACTGTTGAGAATACTACCTCATTGACTGTCCTGTTCCTTGGTGGCTCAGCATAGAGGCCACTGTATTCACTCTCTCTGCCACTGAGAAAGCCTTTAGTGAGGAGCTGAGACCCATGAGAACAGCTGCCTGGCAGTTAGCAATCTATTGCTAACCCCTGACTATGCATTGCTTTACAAGCCCCACCCCTAAGCCCCACCCCTTCTGATCCCTACCAATTGTCACACTGTTAACCATCAAAGGAATGAATCTGAAGTTACCACCATGTTTCAGTGACTTCTCAGCCACTTTTACCAAGGTACAACCAAGTTTCCCTGATATTTCCTCAGGCCACTGGTAGTTAAGTGAAAAATCTCAGTTATGGTCTCTAAGCAGTGGAGATGAAATACATTATTATCACATAGATCAGCCTCTCAGGAGAAATTGGATAAAGTGTATTGTAGATGCATCCGTGAAGAATTTCTTGCTAACGATGAAGACTTTGTCTTGTACTCAGCTTGCATGGGTGTATGTGCACAGAGTGTAGGCAGGTACCCACAGGATTTCAGATCCTCCGGAACTAGAGTCACAGTCAAGTTCTAGTTTACTTCTGAGAAAGACGCGCTTTAAATATTGTAATCGTTTATCCATATTTTGGGACTTTTATTGATCCTTTTAGGGTGGAAGGAGTAGAGGACAGGCATTTTGCCAAGTATAGATAGACGGAGAGCACATCAACAATTCAGATTCAAACAAAGAGGAATCCCAGTCATGTCTTACTGTTCATTGTCTTATCGTTTAGCTAAGCTTCAAGTAGGATGGTTTATCTTGACTGTAAGGAAACTAAACCACACCTGCAATCAATGGATGGCCACAAAGCTCTTCCAGCTTGTCCAAGACTCAGTCTCCCCTAGCAGATTTGGCTTCTCCTAAGTGCCATGTACCCTGTGGGATGAGGCACATTTAATTTAGGTGTTGCTCCACCGAGATTAAATGCTTGAAAAGCTTGGTTTTGCTCTTCTATCGTCACAATATCAAACATCAAAAAATGAAAGCTAGTCATATTCTCTCCAGTGGACCATAATGCACAGTCACTGTTTGCAGACCATACTTCCCAAGACCCCCTTGTTAGCATTTTGTCCAAGCTCCACCTCACAGATACCTGGCAACAGCTAGGTGTGCCTGACTCACTATAAAAGGGACTGCTTGCCCCCTCCACTCTCTCTTGCTCTTGCCTTCTCTCTCTCTCTCTCTCTCTCTCTCTCTCTCTCTCTCTCTCTCTCTCTCCTCTCACCCCTTCCCCATCTCTATTCCCATTCCCTTCCCCCTCTCTCTACATGTGCTCATGGCCAGCATCTACTTATCTCTCTTCTCTTCTTTCTCTTCTCTTCTCTTCTCTTCTCTTCTCTTCTCTTC
>NC_034608.1:53748649-53767279 GCF_900095145.1 Mus pahari | reverse complement strand
TCTCTCTCTCTCTCTCTCTCTCTCTCTCTCTCTCTCTCTCCTCTCTCTTTCCTCTCTCTTTCTGCCTTTCTCTGTCTCTACTATCCTCTCAACTCTCCTCTCCATGCCCTGAATAAATTCTACTCTATACTATACCATGTGTGACTGGGCCCTCAAGGGGAAGGGATGCCTTGGCATGGGCCCTCAGAAGCACCCCCTTCCCCGCACCTCACCACATCCACAAAACATATCCCCTTTCTCTTTGTCTTTTTATAAACACATCACCCCTACCTTAGTAGTAGGTAACCTCAGAAAGGGGAAGGATTGATACCAGCATAAAACCGAAGACTGAAATTATCTTTATTTTCCTGTCTAAAATTAGAATTTGCAATTTTTTTTATTTATTTATTTATTTTTTGTGTGTGTGTGTAGGAGATTTGGGATTTTTCTCCCCTCTGGCCTATGCCCACCCAGTCTTGCCATATGGTCTATAACCATTTTGACAGACATGTGATTACAAATGCCCCATTGCGAGACTGGCTGGATTCAGGCAGTACGATCAAGAAAGTGTTAAGAAACAAGCCAATTAGTAGGCCCGTTTATAGTTACAGTGCAAAATACAAGACAGGTGCTTCTACCATTAACTGATTTGAAAAGACTTCTCTCCACTTAGTCTTCTGTAAAGGCAACGGAGGAATTTGACCACAAGCATTCTCATAAAAAAAGTTAAAAAACAGTTCTCTGGCCGAGTTAATAAGGGACTGGAACAGTTCAGAATTTCCAGCCAGAGTGTGACAGGTAATTGGTTGAGATCGGCAAAATACCAAGCGACTATTTAAAAAGAGGTCATGTTTTCAGATCATTAAAGCACAGCGTTTTATTTGCCAGTGATTTATTTTATTTGTAACATACTCTGCTCATAATGAAACAAAATAGCCATGACTTGAGCTCCATGAAATACTTTATTGCTTCTAAAACCTGTGAGCATACGTGTGTCTGTGTGTGTTTGGAATGTGTAAAGAAAAAGTTAAAATTATCCCAAGATGGTGTATAATTATTTATTTCTAGGTTTAAAAAGTTGTTGGTTTTTTTTTTTTTTTCTTTAACTCTGGAATTTGAGCTTTGCCTAGCTTATCAACAGAAAGCTAATGCTAACTGGAAAGTCTACAGGAAACAGTGTGTTTAACCTTAACCTGGGTTTGAAGTTCTCCTTACCTTGACCTGCAAATAACTGAAAGTGAATGGATTTGGTAGACAACTACTCTTGTTAAGTCCAGGGCTGCCCCAGCTTCTTAATGGTTAGTGAGTACAGCCTGAAAGGCTTGCCCATCAATGGCTCCGGTGGTACCTCGGGAGATTCCCTATGCCAAATGAGTCTTGGAACATCTCTCACCTTATAGCGAGATTTTCCTTAATCGGAGACTTTGCCACTGAACATTTTTGTTTCCACAACAAAACTGTGATTACAACAGCTCTGTTGACCCAATACACATCAAAGATCCAAGAAGAACAAATGTTGTGGCTATACGAAGGGGTCCTACAGATGTCTTTCATAAGCAATAGCAGCAGTGGAGGTGACTCTGAAGTGAGTCGCCTTCTTTGTGAAGAGATTAGACCAAAAATCAATGTAAACTACAAAGCTGCTTTCTTATCATGTTATTTCCTATCCATTTTATTTTGTTGGACCAAAAGAAAAAAAAATTCATTTCACTTAAGGAACAGGACAGAAGTCCTATCACAAAGCTATTTTAAAAGGAATTTCCTCTCTGTGCATAACTCTGTGAACCTTTGTCTTCAAAAGTAGGAGCCTGTGTTTATAGCTAAGTATAGAAAGAAGGGAAAGATATTCTTAGAATAAAATTGGCAAGACAAGAAGATGGGACACCAATCAACTCTATCAAGCTGTGTTTGTACAGAGTCAGCATGCTTCTCCTGGACACAGGCCTGGGCACAGTCTTGTCTCTTTCAATCTCATCATGCTCCCTGACTGTAGGATCTCTATTACTTATTTCCCCCTTCACTGTTACAGAACACCTAAGAGAAGCACTTTAAAGGGAGGCAGATTCCTTCTGGCTCTTAGTGTTAGAGATTTCAGTCTAGCGGGAGGAAGGGGATGGTGGAGCAGCCCCATAGAGACTGACAGACAAACAGAGGCAGAAAGTCTTGGAGAAGCAGGGAGAGAAGGGGGAGAAGGGGCAGGATGGGAGGGGAAGGGAAAAGGAGGGAAGGAGAGGGGAGGGTAAGGGAGAGGAAAGTGAGCAGAGGCAAGAAGTAATAGAGAGGAGGGGAAGGGATGGGAGGTGAGGAGGCTAGTAGAATGGGTACAGCCTAAAGCCTTGCCCTCAGCTACCTACCTATTTCCTTCCGCAAACCCAGCCCCCAAAGTTTCTAAAACTTCCCAAAGTATCACTGGCAGCCAAAAAATCAAACCTTTGATACATCAGCCTTTGGGGAAAACCTGTTATGTTTTCTAAAATGAGAACCAGGATATGTTTTTTAGTGCGTGGTATGGTGAGGTAAGAGGTGTGCCTCAGTGAGCCCATGCTGAGGCAGCCCTTTCCCCCTGAGATACAGAATAGAGTTTATAGAGAATAGGGTGTAGTGTAGAATAGACTTTGTTTGGGACATGGGAAGGGGAGTTGAGAAGGGAGTAGAGGCAGAGAAGGGGGGGGACAGGGAGAACAAGGAGGGATCAAACAGCCCCTTTTAAGGCAAGCCAGGGCTACCTGACTGTTGCCAGGTAACTGTTGGGTGGAGCCTAGAAGGAAGCTAAAGAAGCTACTTCTGTTTGAAATGCTGTCTCAGCAGAGCCCAAAGACAATGGCAGCAACCCAGACCCTTGGCACATTTGCCCCCTTTTTGTAGTTCTGACATCCCACTGAAATTCTCTGTTCGTCATTCTTGCTGACCTGGAGACATAGTGATTCAGAGAAAAGGAATCATCCCAATAATTAATTGAGGAAAAAAAAAAAACTGTGCCCTGTAATTATTGACATCTGATATGAGTTCTCTCTAGTGTCGTACAACTTAAAATAAAGACCTTTACAAACAGTTAAGTAGCTTAGCGTAAGTGAACGCAGCGCGTATGCTACAGAGGAGCAGCCTTATTTTAAGTATAGGGAAGGGCAAGCGGAGACGTGGTGTGTGAAGCGACTGTTCCAACGTAGTCCCCTGTGGACTGATGCTTTTGGAAAGTTAAAATCTCTACCTCTCCTTGAAAAAAAGAGGGCAAGAAAACGAACCAAGAGCTTCCGTGGGGATAGTTGTGAAATCATTGTGTGGGAAGTAAAGTAAATGTTGCATATAGAGAACAGAGACCAAGTCACATGGCCCCAGCAACCAAGACCATGAGCTTTACATACAGCACCCAAAGCAATGGTTCTCTCTCTAGCTTCCGAATGCCATGACCTTTTAATACAGTTCCTTATGTCGTGAGGACGCCCCCTCCCAGCCATAAAATTATTTCCATTGCTTCTTCTTAACTGTAATTTTGCTACTGTCACAATCATAATGTAAGCACATGTATTCTCCAATGGCCTTAGGTGATCCCCCTCCCCCACCAGCCATGAAAGGGTCGTTCAACCACCAAAGGGGTCAAGAACTGGTGATCCAAAGTGACTCTATCAGAAAGGAAAACAACGAGGGGGAGGGGTGGCATCCAAATGTCTCTGTGATGGAAATTGATTTTCTTCTTAATCATTAAACTTCAGTGGTTTCTCAATAACTAAAATATGGACTGTGGATCTGAGTCTAAAATATTATAATTTACAAACTTTACTTCTTTGGCCCATCTACACCTATGCTTTAAGAGTCTTGTTGTTAAACATTACCTTCTTTAACTTGCCTTAATTAATAAACCAGTCATTAATTATCAGAAAGTACAAAATGATTATAAAGTATTTGTTCGCAAGCTTTTACTTGGTTGTATACTCATGGACTTTATAAACTAATGAAATCGTTCAATCTTCGTTACAATGTGAAAAACATCCCCAACATAGAAGTTTGACACAACATAATTTATAATTTTAGATTTCCATCCCGAAGCTATTTCAAAAGAAAGTATTCGCTTTGAGCATTCTGAAAATACAATTTCAAGTAGCTCACCAAACCTTGGATGCAGTCCCAAATAAATCAGAAACAGGTTCCTGGGGCTTCCCCCCATCCCCCTTTTTTTCTCTTTCTCAATGGCCAGCTTGCTTTATTATTTGGACAGTAAGAGGGGGAGAAATCCAAAAATAAAGATGCTGGCTGTTTCATAATAACTGTGCACATGAAACTCAATGCATTCAATTATCTAACTGTACCCTCTCCCTCCTGTGCTCTGTAATTACAGTTGAGGCTGAAAATGGAGCCCCGGAGCCAAGCCTGGGTTCCATAGTATGCACGCTATCCAGGATGAAGTTAGTCTTTGAGACAGTGTGCATGTCCAAAGTTCCATGTAGGAGAGAGAGCATCAGTGTTTGTATCCACTTTTACTAAGGCTGTGGGATTCTGAGCTAAGCCCCTGTGTTTGGAGCTCAAGTCTGTCACTCCTAGGCAAGCAACCTCAAGAAAGACATTTGGCTATTTGGCATCTCATCTGTAATCTAAGGCAACACTACCCACATTCAACAGTAGCTGTGAGAGTTAAATCATGTAGCGCGTGGATATGTATAAAAGCACCGTCCAGCGTGTTGTCCGTACTCAACATAAAAAAGCATCCTGTAGGTTTTGATACATTTGAAGCCATTGCATCTGAACACAGCTGTGGACCTGGGCAATGGTACCTGTTCAAGTGATTAGCAAAAAGTGGAAAAGTGATGCATAAACGAAGAGCTGAGCTCTGAGTCCTTGTGGACAGTGGATGTGTCTAGCTTTGTCCTCTGGCCTGCAGATTTTTTTCTTAGCACATATTTTAAAGATTAGTTTTCCCCAGATCCTGCGCCTACTCTTCCTTCTGAAGTCGTCCTTAGCTTCCAGAAGGTTCCAATCTTAAATTGACTTAATCCTTTTTTTTTTTTTTTAATTTAAATGAAATAAACACTTTGTTCTCAGAGAAATGCATCATCACTGTGAAGCCACAATCGGGCCACAAAAGATGCTTGGGACTAGTATGTCCTTGTCATCGGCTCTCCTGAAGGTCATCCTTTGGCTGTGCCTGAAGTCAGATCAGTTTATGTTTCTCGTTGACAATATTGAAATCATTTCAGTTCCCACCACATTTTAAAAATCCAAAGTATTCCCTTTGTGACTAACCGCCCACAGTGCCCATATTCTGAATCTTTGGCCACAAAATACATTTATTAAGCAGTAATTCTCCTCTTCTCTTATAAAATGAAAGCACGAATAGCCTAGGGGATTTAATAAACAGAGGCAAGCCACTGTGTGTGACACTGAAGAACTATTACCAGTCTAACTAACATGGACATTTTAAGCAAGATTTACTGACGTTTCCTGGAGTGTTAAAACTCTAACAAAGACACATTGCTGCCTTTACTACTATTAGACTCCCCCCAAAACCTGAGGTTGGAAACTATTCCCAAAATTAATTTAAAACTGTGAAGTAAATAAAATAGGGATTAAGGATTTTATAGACACCAGGCAATGGTGGCACACGCCTTTAATCTCAGTGCTTGGGAGGCAGAGGCAGGCGGATTTCTGAGCTCGAGGCCAGCCAAGTCTACAGAGTGAGTTCCAGTACAGCCAGGACTACACAGAGAAACCCTGTCTCGAAAAACCAAAAAGACAAAGAAGTCATAGATAAACATTTTTCACCCATTTAAAAAAAAAAAATCTTCATTCATATCTTTCCCTTAGGATCTTTTGTTTTATATAAACACACACTTGAGGCAACATTTAAAAAGACCAAATCCATGAGCTGGAAAAAAAACCCAGGGTGGTGATCGATTCTGCAGGAGCAGTGGAATCAAACTGAAGTCGTGCTTGGCCCCTAACCTCCCCTGCCACTAGAGAGTTTTCAACACCTTTCAAGCCAGAACTGTGAGTGTTCTTGCAGAAGCCAAGACAGGCAGCACTTACGTCATGACTTGCTTAGAAAATACGCTTTTGCAGCTGAAACTATTCAAAATATGTGTGCTATGAAGGTAAATAGCAAATGGCGTATGGGGGGGGGGGTAAATTGATGAAAGTTATCACAATCTGAATGGTCTCCGAAGGGAGGGACTATCTATGCTCTTGTCCCCGAAAGGTCATCAGCTTTTCTGCCCAGTTGCCGTGAGACGGGCTTTCTTCTGGTTTCAGAAGAAATATGAAATACGGGAGATACTGAAGAGAGTAAGGGGTAAAAGGGAAGACCTGTAGAAACACAAGGGTCCTTGGTCTAACCCCAGAGGTTCCTGTCCGTTGGAGAAATCACGGACATCAGGCCTTGGTTATAGTTTACTTGGAAGACACCCTTAATAAGTGAATGGTCTTCAGACCTCCCTGAAAATGACCAATGGATCAGCAGTGGTGGGCAATGGAGAGGTGCATGCTGGGATGAGAAAAGTCAGAGGACTGTAACCACATAAGGGGTTTGCCTTCCTTTATTTGACTGTGTCCTGGTTCGCTTTCTGCATCCAGGCTCCCTACATCTAAAGCTGAAACATAAACTATCACGTAATATTTGCATCATCATTTTTTTTAACATAAGGAGATAAAATACCATGACTGAAGTTACAGTAGATAACTTAATATTTAATTTAAAAATTTAATTACAAAACTTAATACAGTACATAGCTTAAACAACACACACTTCATCCTAACTCCCTTGTCCAAGAAACCATCTCACGACGTGGCATTTCCCTTTCCTGTCCACATCTGTATGGTATACACATGTGAATGAAGAAAGGGATAGCTCTATTCTGTAATGCCTATATAAGTAGTATATGTTTTAGAAAGCTGAGTATCCATACTTTTCCAAAACCATTCTTCATTATTACGCTATTTCCTTTCTGTTCTTCTTGAGGTGCAGTATCTTATATTTGTCCGCTAATCATAATAATCAATGAAAAATAAAATAACCCAGATTCCTGTCATTCAAGTACGGTGCTCCTTGTTCTCACCCCTGTCGTGAAGCACTCACCTATCAGTTGGGACTGTGGCATCCACCCTAATGAGAAGAGTTAGAGGACACCCTTCCAGTTGATCCATGGGAGGCACACCTGTAACCCTAGCACTTGGAAGTCTGAGGCAGAAGCAACTCAGATTCAAGGCCCACCTGAAGCACATTGCGAAATCTGCTCCAAGGAACACAAAGAAAGTGAGAGGGATGGAGGGAGGAAGAGAGAAGAGTGAGGGAGGGGAAAAAAAGGAGAAAGGAGAGAAGGGAGGGGTGAAGCTTTGAGTTTGGTATGAAACTTGTTTCTAATTGACTTCAACCTATTGGTCATAAGCTACTCTTTAAGCTACACTAGCAAAATCAAATTCCTTCACAGAAGAACTTCATCCACACACAAAAAAACGATAATGATGATGATGACAACGACGTCAGTGATGATCAATGTTCTTGAAATATTTTTCTATGAGTCAGACACCCTCAGTTCCATCCACTGAGGTTTACATACTATAGATGTAGGCAGCAAAGAGTGGCACTCACAGTCCCTTCGACCTGAGCAGTCACCACTGACAGGAGCTGTTCACTTGTCTGTATGCAGGCTTGATATCGACCCGTGCATCGGCGGCTGCCTGTAAGAACACGTCTGGTTGAGAAACTCGGCAGCTTTTGATGTCACCACAGGACGATTGTCATCTGCAGTTGCTGACAAAGTGCATCCGTCAGCCCCGACTGATAGCTCAGGGAGCCTGTGCAGCACTGACACTACACAGAAAATGCAGTATATATGTGGGTCTAAAAACACAAAGATTTGGGACTTAGCACTAACTTCCCACCCCCATGATAGTGTGTTGCGGTATCAACTTTGGCCCCGTTAATGTGCAACAGCTGTAGCAAATCAGAGACCCGTACTCATTCAGTGGGATGCAGGGTAATTCTCCTAGGTTTACAATTTTATCCATACTGAGAGAATAAGTTCAGGCCACCAATACTACTTCTCGCCAACCATGACTGAGTTAAAAATTATTTTAGTGTTTTCCTTGAAATCACCAGAATGAAGGAAGCCCTCTCTCCTCGTTGCCAGAGGCACCGCTTCTGCCTGTGGCCACATTCCCAATCAGGTGTGTTGCCTGAGACTCAAAACAGAATCGGCAGATTCGTCTGGAACACGTCCAACCCCAAGGTACACGACCCACTAGGGGCTGCTGCAGCTTTTACTCCCAGACAGTCTGATGCCATCAGGAAAAGCATTTTTTACCGCCGCCCCTAAAAAAAATGTGAAGTATGATTTTCATATAATGGTCCGAGGAGCTCAGTAACGATGTATGCAGAGGGCGCGCAGTGATTCATCGCTACCCACTCAGGTCCCATGGAAGTTTCTGAAGCTGATGCTAAATCATTCCAAGCCATTATTGGCATCAGAGTCTTGGAAGCTGTTCTGATTGCAAAAGCAGCCTTGCTTTCCCGAGAAGAGGACTGGGTCCCCCTCTTCCAGGAGATCCTGGTTTGGTGGAAGAATGGGACATTTGAGAAATATCTTGAATACAGGTATAGTTGCTCAGGAGGGAAATAAGGCTCAATTTCTCAATGCAGACTTTTATGAGCCAAGTTTATTCTTACTTGGTTTTTCTTGGTCATAAATCTCTAATGCAATATTATCTTTAGTGCATATTTAAGCCTCCATTGAAAATGCTCCATGAGGCCAGGACATGGTGGCACATGCCTTTAATCCCAGCTCTCAGGAGGCAGATGCAAAGCCAGCCTGGCCTACTTAGCCTGTTCCAGGCCTGCCAGGACCATGTATATGTATATGTATATGTATATGTATATGTATGTGTATATGTGTGCATATGTATATATGCGCATATACATATATGTGTTATGTGTGTATATGTGTGTATGTATACACCATATGTCTCATATATATATATATATATATATATATATATAAAATGTCATATGTATCATATATCATAATGCTAAGATTGTTTTATAAATCTTTGTATCAAGTGCACATTTGCATTTTTAAGGGTGTTAAATAGTCCCTAAAAAAAATGGCCAAACTGGATACTCATTTCCTTCAGTGACTCACTTGAAATGAATTGTTGGTTGAGATCCAGTGAGTACTGGCAGGTCTCCACCTCCCAGGGAGCACCGCAGTAATTACAGCTTGCTGGCATCCTTCTCAATGGTTTCCGAAGGGGTACCAGGACTTGAGCACTCAAAGAGATTGAATCATCCTTTACCCTTGAATGTGCTCACTTCCTTTCGTTCTAGCCAAAGGGTTTTGGAAGATATTCTTGTGAACTTCCGTTGCTGGCGTAAGCAGTAGGAAAACAGAAGGTAATAACCAGGATTGGGTTGCCACAACAGAAGAAGAGATAAGTGTATTAGTGGTGGGAGGCAGTGGGGGATTTCAGCTCTAACGCTGAACTAGCTTCCACTCTGACATAGATTTTATGTCTTCAATGCTGGTATTGTAATAGCCTGTCAGTAAGTATAGTGGATTCCATTATCTTTTTAACTTCAAAACTAACATATAAAAAGACTTCAAAAAAATTAAATGAGTCTCCATCCCCCTACCTCAAAAAATAGTGTTCAAGGAATTTTTCTAACATCTGACTTTGATCTAAGATACCATCCTGATGGTCTCCTGAAGACCCAATAAGGAAGAAGCTGTAGGATCAAAACCCAAAGTAATACTACAGGAGGCCAATAGCTTGAGTAGCCATGAGGAAATGTGGCTGCCCTTAGCAAAGTGAATGACAGCCAACAGGTTGTTAGTGTACTCTGAGCATGGGAGGCTACACTACAAGGAAGGCTGGGATAGGTCGGATTGGAACAGCCGGAGAAGAGAAGACATGATCAAAGGCATGAAGCATGGAAGAAGAGAGTCTCTCCTAACAGCCACATCAATCACCCCTTTAAGGAGTTTATCTCCAAATAAGGCTGTATTCTGACTGTGCAGGTGGGGGTAGGACTTCAACATATGAATTTAGACGTTTCACCCACAATGAACCTTAATAATGCACAGACACTAAAATAAGCTAGAGTCTTGACAGTACCTGAACTGTGTTATACCAGGTAAAGAGGGGAGGTCTGGTTGGAATCAAGAAACATTTCTGTAATATCATGCCAGGTCATTGTCAACAGAGCTATCAGAAGAAAAAGAGTGAAAGCTAATGTCTAGAAGACCGTTATCATTTCTTTTCTTGTTCTAAATCACTCTCCTATTCAATGCTGTGTTCCTACTTGTGTTGTCTTACTTGAATGTGTTGGTATGAATGTATATGTGTACATGCCACGTGTATAAGCATACATGAATGTTTGCAAGTGTGTGTGGAAGGCCAGAGGTCAACCCCATTGGTCATTCCATAGACATCATCTTGTACATCGTTTTGAGACTGTTACCTGGAGCTACTCAATTAAGCTAGTGAGCTCCAGGATTCTACCCATCCCTACCTCCCTGCAAAGGACAAACACAGATCCTTATGCCTTGCATAGCAAGCACTTTAGCAGCTAAGCCATCTCCTCATTCCTGGGTAGCCATAAAGGGGGCATTTTCCAAAACTGCATAGCGTCTAATCTCCCAAACCTAGTTCCATCCTGAGTCAACAAATAACATGACTGACTCCCCTGAGGTCCAATGGTCCTCCATTATCTGCAGTTTTACTTGCTAAGGTTTTAGTCATTTGTAGACAGTTGCATTTTGAAAGTATTAAGAGGAGCTATCCAGAAGCAAGCATTGATCACTTTAAGCTGCATGCCTTTCTTGATAGAGAGATAAAAAAATCTCTCAGTGAGGCTCTGTGTTCTTCCTGGAATCCATATTGTATACGCTACCGGCTCATGAGTTACTTAGGAACTATCTGGATTATCAGTCACTGTTAAGGTCTCACGGTGTTTATGTTTTAATGATTCTTAGCTTACTTAATAGTTGTCACCTTAGTGTAAGAGTTGTGATTCTCCTAGTTGTATTATATTTGCATGTTATATGTAAATGTTCTATTTTACATTAAGTTGTTGTTGTTAATCTCTTTCTGTGTCTAAATTATAAGTTAAACTTTATTGTAATTATACATGTATGGAGGACAAAATATGTATGAACTATGTATGGTCTCATACTGTCTGTCTGTCTGTGTATCTGTGATTCTAGCTCTTAGAGCCTACTCTTTGGTAGACAACAGGGGGAGAACCATAAAGAATTTTAAGAAGTCAGAGTAGGGGGCTGGAGAGGTGGCTCAGTGGTTAAGAGCACTGACTGCTCTTCTGAAGGTCCTGAGTTCAAATCCCAGCAACCACATGGTGGCTCACAACCATCTGTAGTGAGATCTGATGCCTTCTTCTGGGGTGTCTGAAGACAGCTACAGTGTACTTACATATAATAAATGAATAAATGAATAAATAAATAAATAAATCTTAAAAAAAAAAAAGTCAGAGTAGAGCTAACTCAAAGCCACAGGCTTTTATTTTCTTTTTGATTTTTTTTAAGACAGGGTTTTTCTATATAGCCCTGGCAGGCTTGTAACTCACTGTGTAGACCAGGCTGGCCTTGAACTCACAGAGATTTGCCTGCTTCTGTCTCCAGAGTGCTAGGATTCAAAGCACAAGTCATGGATGTTTAAAGGCTAAGAGAACAACAGGAGTTACTACTGCCAGAACCTTTATTTTACACACCAAGAAAGGGATGCTCTGGGAGCTCATCGTAGCCAAGAATACACGAAGCCCAGACACGAACAAGGACTAGACCCTAGACTTGGAGCTCCATTCTGTGGTTTTCTAAAAGAATCTAGCTTTGCTGAGTTCAAGAATACAAAGGTAGACCCACCATTCTGACTCATGCTCTTGGCTTACAGCTGGAAACCTCTAGTGACCAAATTCTTGCGGCATCTTAAAAATAGCTTCTGTGGTCTTCATGGCCTGGCTCATGCTTTCCTCTCTCCTCCCAGTCTTTCCAGTCAGTAAGGGTCTACTGAGCAATATGTGATCCCCAGTTCATCTCTGTCTTCCTGCAAATCATGTGTCTATGAAGAGGCTATGGGAATTCCACTTCCTCTCTTCCTGCCAGTCGTCAGTTAACTTCCTTGCTTACCGCAGCTTGCTTAAGCAGAACCAACCACGTCTATTTTTCCACTTTATCATCTCCTATTGCCATGTCTATATCACCTCCTCCCAACCTTCCCTCACGCATGGGCTGTTGTCTGGGACTGTCTTAACCATTGTTGAACTCCTAAGCCTCTGCCAAACCAGGAAGTGGGAGTAAATTATTGGGGAGAAGAGACCTGGTCTCCTGAGGCTGCTCCTTCAGCTGCCCCCTGACTTGTGTGACCTTCAGTTCATGGAATTATCCTAACCGAGTCTACTTTTGCCTTCACCATATTCTCACCCTCTTTTCTTCTTCACCAGTGATCTAGATCTTTCTCTGCCCCGATTTCTCATCCTAATTGTTCTCTGAATGTAACTAAATCTCAGGTTAGCTCTTTGAGTACTCTCAGATGTATCAATCACTCCCCATTTATGGCTGTTGCCTCTTTCAAAGGCATTTATTTTGCTTCTTTTTTTTTTTTTTTTTTAGATTTATTTATTTATTTTGTCTATATGAATATACCATTGCTCTCTTCACACACATCAGAAAAGGACATCAGATTCCATTACAGATGGCTGTGAGTCACCACATGGTTGCTGAAAATTGAACTCAGGACCTCTAGAAGAGCAATCAATGCTCTTAACCGCTGAGCCATCTTACCAGCCCCCTCAAAAGCATTTTTTTTAATGGCTGGTTCTATAGATGTAACTTACTATGTCACTTAGCACTGTGAGTCCATTCTTGGTTCTAAATGGTGATCACACAGTCAACCAAGGATAGGATTCTTTCCTCTAACAAAGTCCATTCGGAGAATTACACCAAAGAGGCAAGAGAGAAAGACTCTCTCAACAGCAATTGGGACTAGGAGGTATCACAGCATCAGAGCTACCCATCCCTACTTACACCAATGGCCAGTAACTGTATATAGTCCAACTCATCAGGTAGCCATAGCCACATTCAGCTATGGAGCACCTGAAGTGTGGCCAACCTGAATGGGTTAAGGTTACACCCCAGACATCTGATGCTTCCTGGGATGCAAAGAATGCAAAACATGATGTGAATCTTGATGTTGCTTACCTACTGAAATAGCACCTGAAATATACTGGCCCTGTATCTACTACTAAAATCTAGTGTTGGAATTGATCCTATCTGTTTCTTCTTGTGTTTTGGAAAGTGATACCAGAAAATCTAAAGTTAAGAAGGTAGTGTCACTATGTTTGTATTGCGGGCACTGCAGCAACCTCTCCCAGCATGTCTGTCCCAGGCCAAGTGCCATTTCCCACCGCATGCAAGCCTAGAGCTTTGTTATGGGAACACAGAGGAGGAGTCCTGTCTTCTACCGATGCTAATTACATTCCTCATTCAGATATGAATGTGTCTTTACTTGCTATAGCTTTGTTTGCTGATGAGGGTCTGAGCATCATCACAGAGCATTTGGAGTTAAGTAGACATGTCTTTTCTTGGATTGAATCCCACCAGTGTTAGAAACGGACCATTTTCAGTCTCAAACAAATGGCTTATAAACAAACAAATAAAACGAATCTGTATTGAACTTTAACAGGAAGGGATTGTTTTTGGCTTCTATTGTTGGGTGACCTTTCTATAAAAGCTTTCTACTGAAGGAGCTGAGAGGCTTATAATTATTTTAAGACTATTTTTATGCTCTTCAAGAGGCCTCTGATTGTTTGAGAAGAGGCCCACCCCACACATGCAGCTTAGGATAAACCACACTTAAAACACCCAGGATACTGGCTTGGCTAAACTCATCATTATGCTATGTTTAGCTAAGATTTTTTTTGCTCTGGAAGAAATCTTGTAAAAGCTTGTTTAGGACAAGTGACATGGCTCAGCAGGTGGAAGTGCCTGCCACTGAGGCTGAAGACATGAGTTCAATCCCCAGGGATCACAGTGTGGAAGGAGAGAACCAACACTCAATAGTTGTCCTCTGACCTTCACATGTATGTGCACACACACACACACACACACACACACACACACGTATACATGTATATGTGTGTATACGTATACATATCCTATACGTAGTTTTAAAGATCAAGGCTGGTTTAAAATGGGTGTGGTGGTGTATGTCTGTAATCCAAGCATTAGAAAGAATGAAGCCATCATGGATTTGAAACCGGCCTCAGTTGCAAAGCAAAATCCTTGACTGCCTCCAACATTCCCAGGTAATTTTTGATTCATTTCCATGCTCCTCCTCTTGATAGAAATCACTCCGGAGTCCTCTGCCTCTGTGTTCTTAGGGTCTGCCTACATGTTTGTATAATGCAAAGCTTAGTAGCTGTTTAGGTTGGAGTTATTTTTATTTTTGTTCTTGCTGCTTGTTGTATTATCTCTATAGCCCTCTGCCATCCTTCTGCCCACCTTGGAAGGTACTCAAACAATCGTGCAGTGGTTTTTCTTCAAGAGATTATGTCAGAAAACATTCATGAACCGCCTTCACTTTGCCAGATACCACACCGAATTCTGAAGATGAATGTAACAGATCTGTGCTCCAAAGGGACTTGCAGTGTAGTAAGACTGTAAGAATGAGAAAAGGAGAAAAGTTAAAAAGTCTCCTTTGTTAAACAAGTATTTATTAAGCACCTATTATGTGCCAAATATTCATATGCTTCAGGAAAGCATCAAACATGGGAGCAAACCAAATGTCTGCTAATAAGGAGTTTGCGTTCTCCCAGAACGAGCAAACAACAGAAAATGAGTTAGTTAATTATACAGTATGTATTGTTATTAGGTTGGAAGGTTATAAACACTATGAGAAGGAAAGTTAAGGAGGAAAGGGACAGTGAAAGGTTGGTAGAACAGTAATAGGAGTGGTGTCTGAAGTGAGCTGCTCAGAAGGTACCAGTTAAGATGTGACAGTAAAATCGAGTAATATGGTTACTTTTACTGGTCAATTTGACACAACTTAGACTCACCTGAGAAGAGTCATTAAGAAGAATTGTCTACATTAGGTCGACCTTTTTGGCCATGTCTGTGGGAAATTGACTTAGTTAAGTTGATTGGTGAGGGGAGACCTAGCCCACTGTGGGTAGCACCATTCCCTAAACAGGGGGTCTTGAACTATTTAAGAGTGAAGAAACTAAGCTAAGCACAAGGAAGTACCAAGGAAGGAAGCAAATATCCATGCATCATTTCTCTTTGCTCTTGAGTGTGGATCTCATGATTAGCTGCTTCAAACTCCTGTCGCTGTGACCTCCCTCCCACACGATGGACAATAACCTAGAATTTTAAAGTGAAGTAACCCCCTTTCTCTCCTAAATTGCTTTGTGTCTGAGTACTTTATCACAGCATCTTTCTGGACCGAAAGCATCTCAGCAGTGAAAACAATGGCCTCTCCACAAGAAGGTCTGGTCTCTGCCTATTTATTCATTTGTTTTGAAACAGGACCTCCTTGCGTAGCCCAGGCTAGCCTCTCACTTATTTTGTAGACCATGCCATCCTTAAAGTCAAGTGCTGAGATTCTGGTTGACCTTCCAAGTTTCCGTTTTAGAAACGACAAGGAGGCCAATGTTGACATGAGGGCCCAAGGAAAGGGTCTCAGGAGAGAAAGTGGGTTCGATGACACAAGGAAGAAAATGGTCCTTTGGATTTTGCTCTTGAGCAAAACAAAAAGGCAGGCAAGGGCTAGCAGAGGAGCGATACTATGGAAGTTTCAATAGCATCCCTCAGGTCGTCAAGTCAGTAACAGACTCAGAGAGACAAGAGTGATCAGTGAAACCAAGAAACTATTGGAGTCATCTAGGCAAGAGATGACCAAACCTTGGACCAGATTGGTGCTGGTGGAGATGGCAAGAAAGGATCCAGTTGTAGATCTGACCTGAAGATGAAACCAAGAATATTTGCTGATAAAGGGAATGGGAGCCATAGAAGAAGGCAATGGTGATCAGAGAGAGACTAATCAGAAAGTTCTGTAGTTGCCAGGAACTAAGACAATAAAGACTAAAGAAGCTGGTTTGAGAGGGAGAGCAAGAGTTTATTATCGGTTCAGTAATTAAGTTTTGAATGCCTATTAGACATCTAAGTGTATGTGCAGTTGGGTAATCTGGTCTAGAATTCAGGGAAGAAGTTTAGGCTAGAGATACATATATATAAAAGCAGGATTCATTACCATATAGATAGCTGTAAAGCCGGAACAGTGGATGAGCTCATCAAAGGGAGAGTTTAATTAGAAGAGATGTCAAAGGTGCCTGAGCCCAAGGGCATTCTCACTTGAAGGTGGGGGATGGGAGAACCTAACCAGAGAACACAGTGAGGTAAGAGGAAAACTAGGACTGCCCCTGGGTGTGGAATCCAAAATAAAAATTAAAAAAAAAAAAAAAAAAATGAGTCACTTATCAAAGAATGCTGACCAATCAAGACAGCTGAGAGCTGAGGGCTGCCCTGCTAATGAGAGTCAGCACTTACTTCCAATTTTTGCTGGAGTCACAGAAGCTGCAACAGTTTGCTGCAGTGGGTTCAAAGAAAGAAGGGAGAGACAGACTTTGAGGCGATGAGTGTCGACTTTCAAGGACTTTTATAATAAAGGGAAGCGTGTAGGTGGGTTGCAGTATCCGACGAGGAGACAAGAATTCAGAAAGGGATTTTGTGCTGCGCCAAGGATTTAAGGGAAAGAAAATTGGATGAGAGAGAGAGAGAGAGAGAGAGAGAGAGAGAGAGAGAGAGAGAGAGAGAGAGAGATGGGACCGTGACATTGTTTTTATCTCTTGTCTTCATGGATATGTAAAGGAGATTAAGAGCAACCTGGGAACAACATAACTAAAGAGAGCTAAATCAGGATACCATCATCTTCCTCATCTCTTTCCTTCCCTATTTGCACAACTCTCACCAATAATAATAATAATAACAACAACAATAATAATAATAATTAACTTTGCATCTGAACTAGGAAAGCCTCCCTACGTTTGCACTAGTTACTCGTGTCAGCATCAAGGTTTAGACTGGACCTATGGACTAGCTGAAACAGTTCTGTGCTCAATGATCAACTTGAATCTAAGTAATTCTCTTCCAATCACAATAAAAATAAGTTTGATCTGTCAGGGCTAAATCGTAATTGTGAAGTAAGCAAAAGGTAGAAATCGTCGGTAGTAAATATAAAATGTTAACAGTTTTCAGTTTTCTAGCAGGAGCTTGGGTTCAGCCGTAGACAGCACTTACGTGAAGCAGATGTTTTCAGAAGAAACTGTTTGTGTGATCATTTTGATTTGAATGAGATTCTTAGTGAAAGGCTGGGTCAGTATAACATGATTCAGGCTGGTTGAAGACTGAGATAGGGTTTATGATGAGTAGAGGAGAGAGAGAGAGGAACTTGATTATGTCGAGTGTCCTAAAGCATTCATTCCTGTTAGGACTCTTCAAAATTCAACTTGACATGTATAAGCGAAAGCCTTTGCTAAAATCCATTGACTTCTCTTCATTTCAGTCTGTAGAGTAGCTCCTCAAAATGCTTAGTTTAG
The DNA here is from genome assembly GCF_900095145.1 of Mus pahari. NCBI lineage: Eukaryota > Metazoa > Chordata > Mammalia > Rodentia > Muridae > Mus > Mus pahari. The sequence goes on along the minus strand of NC_034608.1, from coordinate 53,749,710 downwards.
GCTGAGGTGTATAATAGTTGACCACTGTTAGGCATCTCTGCTGTCAGACGCCCTGGCCGCAGAATATTCCTGTAGGCAAGAGATGGTTTTTAACCATCTTAAAGTGAGAGTCCATGGATTTAAGTCCTCACAGCATGTGCGCCTGCCTTCCCTCACTGAACAGGGTGAGCACGAGGTGCTTCCACCTTAAGAAGTGGCGGAGTGTCCGTTCTCAGTGTTCAGTTGCCCGTTCAATTATCTTGTTCCACTACAGCTTACATTTATGTAAGAGTTATCTTTACTATATGTGTATGAGTGTTTTTGCCTGCATGTGTGACAGTGTGCCACACACATGCAAAACCCCCAGAAAACAGAAGCGAGCCTTGGTTCCTCTAAAACTGTAGCCATAGAGAGTTGTGAGGCACTGTGTAGGTGCTCAGAAATGAACCTGGTTCTCTACAAGAGCGGCCAATGCTCTTCTTAACCACTGAGCAGTCACTCCAGCCTCTGTCGTTTGTATATTAATCTTCTTTTTGACATGCATTTGTGTTTTCAGCTTGGACTCTTTAAAAACAGTGCTGCCATGAGCAGACTTGAATATGTTTTCTTGAACAAATTCATGTATTTCTATTTGCAACGTGTTTGTTGACTATATCACAGTAGACAGAGTGACCAGATAGTTTTCCAAAGGATACAAATGAACACCTTACCAGTAGCTGATGATAGCTGGTTGGTCTCTGCACAGCCCACTTCTCACCTGCTTTATTTTAGCCACTGTCGTGGGCGTGCAGAGGACGGTGTGTCTTTTCCCCCCTGGTTTGTAGGTGAACTTTGTATCTTCTGGATATATGCGTTGTCAAGGATCCCTCGCATCTTTTGATGCTGCCCTTCGATGGACAGGAGTTAGCATAGAACACATTTTCTTTTTATTTCCCCATTAGTTCTTCTGAGGATAGCCTCTGATCTGTGCATATGTCTTGTCTCATTCTCAGATGAAGAAGAATTTCTTCTTCTTCTTCTTCTTCTTCTTCTTCTTCTTCTTCTTCTTCTTCTTCTTCTTCTTCTTCTTCTTCTTCTTCTTC
>NC_034608.1:53746649-53748574 GCF_900095145.1 Mus pahari | reverse complement strand
TCCTCCTTCTCTTCCTCCTTCTCCTCCTCCTTCTCCTCCTCTTCCTCCTCCTCCTCCTCTTCCCTAAAAGTTGTATTGTCTGCAATTTTATGACATAAAGGTATTTTCTTATGTAGATTCTGAATTGACAAGAACCATTTTTATTATAATAGGTAATTATTTTAGTTAATTTAACATGTCTAAGGCAAAAACTAAATGTGTCCTATCATCCTAATTATTTTGTACTCCCTAAAAAAGAACCCTCAGTTTCTGTCAACCCTTTTTTCTCTGATTCTCCACTTTCCACTGTGCCCAGAAAGGAGATTTATATTCTACGTGTTTCCCAGTCCAAGAACCAAAACTATTTTTGGTGTCTGGTGCCTGGAGTCGTAGCTGAGATGGAAAATAGCAACGCGAATGATATCCTGGCACTCTGGGCCGTAGATTACAAATTAGTGGTGAGTCCTCGCCATCGCCGATGTGGGTGTGCTTTGGCCCTCTCAGACTCCACTGGAAAGAATGACAGTTTTCCGGTGTGCATACTGTGTCCCTCTGCAACCCGAGTGACTGCCTTTAAGAACCTGAGAGAAGTAAGGAGAATGATGAGAGACTACCATACTCATAAAATTCATCTCTTTCTGGTTTTGGCTTGTGTTTGATTTTCGTTGGTTTGGTTGGTTGGTTTTGGTTTGGTTTGGTTTGGTTGTTTGTTTGTTTTTGTTTTTGAGAAAATGCTTCTTTATCCCAGTCTGGCTAGCCTCAGACTCACTACCTAGCTGAGACAGCATATTACACCTCCAAACTCTGCATTGGGAGACGGAGACTAGAGCTTTGGGAGTTTAAGGCCAGCCTAGGATTGAGTTAGTAAATGAATAAATTTCATTATCGTTCTTAATTCGTTGCAAGTCTACACTCTCATATGTAAACACTTTAAATGCACTAAACTTCCCAACAATGTCTTAATCCAACATCTGTGGAAAAAAAAAAAACAAAGGTGAGATAAAGGAAAAGAAACAGCAGCCCCCGAATCCCAGGAAACCACAAGGTAGAAGAAAACAGCTGAACGTGGCAACTTGCCCTCTGATTCCCTCATGTACACCATGGGCGCCGTGTACATGCATGTGCTCACCCACAGCATACAACACTCAAAAAAAAAAAAAAAAAAAAGGTAAATGAGTGTTAGATGTGAATAATGATAGTAGCTGCCATAGTGATACACGTTTAGAATTAAAAGTTAAGTAATTGACTTGCTCTGCAAAGGTAAATGTGAAGAGTTTGAACCTGCACCCCATCTAGACACCCAGGGAGCCAAGGGAATCGAGAAGACACTGCGTGTTACCAGTTTTCAAAAAGCCAAGTGTCTTGCAAATAGAACTCCGTTATATGCTCTGTTAAGATAGTCAAGACAATTCCGTGAAGCACCTTTGAAAACATAAGCGGATTTAAGAAATATGCATGTTCAGTCTGAATTTGAGATTGTGCCCAGGAGAAGTGCTGTCTGGTAAAGTTCTAAAATTTACAAAAAAAAAAAAAAAAAAGCAATACTTCTCATTTGAGAAAGTCGAACGTGCAGCAGAAATTAATGAGATGTGAGAAGTTCAAAATGAGGTTAATCTGAAGTGAAAGTGAACCTTGCAGGCTCTGGAAGGTTCTGCAATCCCCATGTCCTTCAGATGGGGCACTTAAGTAAGTTCCTATTAGGCCAGCCATGCTACTGAGGAATGGGCTTTTGCGTTTGCACTTGAAATAGAGACGACAACCATACACATTTACACTGTAAGTTTGTTTGAGCCATAATCCCAATACTCAAGAAGGCTGAGGCAGGGGCATGGAGAGGTCTAGGTCAGCCTGGGTATACAATGAAACTCTGGCGGGAGGGAGAGGGAGGGGAAGAGAGGGACAAGGGAAGAGAGAAGGAGTGAGGAAGGGAGGGAGGGAAAGAGAGG
>NC_034608.1:53705680-53746524 GCF_900095145.1 Mus pahari | reverse complement strand
GAGAGAGAGAGAGAGAGAGAGAGAGAGAGAGAGAGAGATTCCTGACAAGAACCAACTCTGTCAAGTTCAGCTGCCTAGTCTCCCACTGACCACATGAGCCCAAGATCTCTAAGACTCACTGAGTCTATCTCTGTCATTTGTGAGAAGGAATTATAGGCATGGTTACTAAGTGCTTACCTCAGGGATGCTGGGTTCCAAGGCTGGATCTAAATTCAGTCTGTGCACAGACTGTCCACTCTACTGTAGCAACCTTTACTGAAACCCGCTTTTTACCTCCCAAGAAACAGTGAATGTGGAGAGTCAATGAGCTGTGGTGTGCCGCTCAGCCCCACCACCTTGTGTGTCTGCGACATACCATCTGCTCCAATGACTGTTGCTTTCTCTTCCCGGGGTTTCTGTTACTCTAGAGCAGTGGTTCTCAACCGTCCTAATCCTTGTGACCCTTCAATACAGTTCTTCACCTTGTGGTGACCACCCCAACCATAAAATTATTTTCATTGCTGCTACGGAACTGTAGTTTTGCTATTGCTTTAAATCATAAAGTAAATGTCTGGGTTTTCTGATGGTCTTAGGCAGCTCCTGTGAAAGGGTCATTGAACCCCCAGTGTGGTCATGACCCACAGGTTGAAAAATCAATACTCTAAAGCTTTCCTACTAATGATTTTTTTTTTTTTTTGTAAAGAGGACAAAGCTGGCCACACCCCACCAGGGAGCTGTGAGACAGGCTGCAGTTCTATTACTGGACTGTTTGTGTAAGCATCCTTACAGGGCTGGGACTTAACTCTTAAAATAATTACCTCTTTAACTCCTCAGACTCTATAAATTAGTTATAAAAACGGCTACTCCCAAATGATGCCTATAAAATGCATTATTCCCAGGAGAATGGCGCCATATAGATGAAGCATGAATCTTGTTCTATGGGGTGTGTGGGGGGTGTTATTAGGGTCAACCTTTCCATGCGTGTGGTGTGCGGAGACATAGTGATCCTCTTAGGCTCAGCACTAGAACCAGACACTACTCCTGAACTCTCTCCTGGTGTAAGCCAGCTTCCTTCCAAACATACTACCATAGGATTCCTTTGGAATTCAGAAAGAAACATCTACATCTTTGCCTCTCCAGAGTCCTCCCCTGGAGTATCACCTGGGGAACCATTGGCTTCCCCTGAGCAATTGGAGCTTCCTTGTCACCTTTTTCTATACCCTCTACAAAGCTTTGATTTGAGGTCACTTCCTAGTCCTCAAACTGACATCTGCTTTCTTATGTAGTTAGCCTACATTTGAGAGGAAGTAGAGGAGTTTCAGGAGCTTGGGTAACTTTCTTCCTCCCTACTCACTTCATCTCTATTAGACATCTTTTGAAGCTGGAAAGGATGGTCAGATAGGTAAGAACCTTGAGGACCAGAATTCAGATAGCCAGCATCCATTTAAGAAGTGACTGTCCACACCTGTGACTCTAGCCTGGGGCCAAGGAAACAGGCAGATTAGAGAACTTACTGACTGGCCAGCCAGCCTCGCCAAGACTGGGAGCTCCCAGTCCAGTGAGCAACCGTGAATAAAGGCAATGCAGAGAACACCAGAGGGAAACACCCAAGTTCTTTGGCCTCCACATATGCTCAAGTGAGTGCATGCACACAACATCACATGTGTGTAACTAGCACACACACACACACACACACACACACACAAAGATTCTGTGTAAGGCTCAGCACAACCTTGTACACCTTTAAGTCCCCAAGCTTAAGAGGGAAAGGCAGCCTGATTGGTCTCTGTGAATTTGAGGCCAGCCAATCAGATATACAAAGTAAGTAGGTTTAGACCTAATACATGGTAAGAGGATAGCTAAAAACAAGAGAAAAGAGACAACTGACACTGTAGATTGATTGGGCCTTAACATAATGTCATCCCTAAAGGTTTGGTTTAATCCTAATTTAAAATTCCCTGGCATTGTATCAGGCATTTTATTTCTTGGTTATTGGGCATTTTTATTTTCTTGTTTCTTTCCTGAATCCTTATATAACTTAAGGGGAAAGGCATTTCCCTTTTCTATCCTACACCACTGAAGGATTTTCAGATCTTTGATAAGCTTGGTAATTCATCTTCTTCCCCTGCTTCAACATCCGAGCTAGCTACCCACAGAATGTTCTGGAAGAGAGGACACAGAAAAGAAATGAAAGACCTGCAATAAACCTAAGATTGGTTGTCTTTCTGCCCTCACAGGTCACAATACCCTTAGTAATGAAGTTGTTTCCTCTGAATTGTAATTATTTCAAGCAATATATGAAGGGTAGACCTTGAAGCTAATGCCCTGCGAAAATGACTGAGAGTCCCACCCTCTGATGATGTCCTTCAGCTTAGATGCTGGCAGTAGAGTCTTAGCTCACTCTGTCACATCCAGAAATACACTGTGGGGTGGCTTTGTGAGATCAATAATGCATGCTCATTAAGGTCTCATTCTTAGGGCACGTAAGTTCTGTGTATTCCTAATCACTGGGGAAGACTGTTGATGAATCCTCTTTTCAGTGACCAAGACCGGTTTCATTATGTTCCCCTCATCAAACCTAAAGCATAAAACATCTTCCTCTAGGTTTTTAATCCAATTAATAATGGAATGAGATAAGAGAATGCTAACAAGATGAAGAATGAAATCTTGATTTAGACCATCTCGTTCATGTTTCAGACAGAGCAATTCATTGTTTCAAAAATTCAGACTTGGGTCAAGCTACAACAGAAGTTCTGGGGTCCTGGAATGAACCTGAACCCTAAATCCGCAGGCACAGGACACATGTTCTTTACTAAATTTCTCCTACAGCCCAGGCACTATTCCAAGATATTTTATGCATATTAGCTCTTAATGCTTTTCTAAAAGTCAGAATATAGGAATTACCACATAGGGATTATTTCCCTGTTTTTACAAAATCTCTCCTTTGAGGGATTCATTTCCCTGAAATTCCCATGGATAATTCAACAACAGAGCCAAGATTTAAATCTCTATATATACAAACTCCAAAGCAAACCATATTCCATTTCAGTGCCTCTTTTTAGCTCTTGGAAAACTAGTATGTCCCGTGAAACACATTCGATTCCTCTGTGGGAAACAAACAAACCAATCCAACCTTCAACTCAGGAAAGGCTGCTAGGTTTTAACCCTGAGCTTCATAGCAGTAAAACCCCTGGGTTTTCCAGTGCCACATGTCACCATTCCTTCTGATCCATAATACAATGAAGACGCAGATATACGTATCTGTTCTATTCATAGTCGAATAATAAACTTCACAGAAAATTCTAGACCCCATTTCCTATTTCCATGACCTCTACGACGCAAAGAGGAGTTTTTGCTGCCCTCAACATTATGATAGTAAATTAGACGCTCCTATCAACCGCCATAACCACAGGGTCACCCTCAGGAAAAAACGGAACTCTAAGAGTTCATTTCCTGAGGGCTGTGGGGATTTTGGGGCTGCAATCGGAAACAGATAGATGGCCGGGGAAGGTCATCCATGTGCCTCTCTGACAGAAATAATGCCCACTCAGGGTTGCTTTGCTGAGGACTTGACTTCGAATTTTAAAAACAACTGTGCCAAAGCCAGTTGTTTATCTTCAGCTCTCCACCGAGGAGGATCAAAAGGAGGCTTATCTGTCTGGACTAGAGACAGTTTATTTCCATTTCAGAACAAAAGACAAAAGATCCTGGGGTCTTTGCCTTGCTTGGCAGTTCCTGTCCTTTCCCTGTCCCTTTCCTGATTGGCAGCGATAGCCTGGTAATTAATCTGTGCATTTTAAGCATGAAAAAATCAATTTCTGGAACTTGTCTCATTTATATCACAACAAGAAAAAAAAAAGGAAATAGCTTCCATTTGCTGTTGAAGGTAAAAGCTACTTCAAAGGACATCTTGAGGTTTTGTTCCTGATACCTGAAAGTCAGGGTGTAAGTGTGGACCCAGAGCTCAGAGAACTTCACCTTGGGAAAGACTATGGACCACTCCTGGAATTTATATATTTGGAAGTTATAAGAGCCGTAGCAAGAGGCCATTCTGATCTCAGACCCATTTGATCACTCAAACTCCCACCAATCGGGCTCTTAGGTCTTAGCTGTAGCCTCACGGAAAGAGAAGGGAGTTCAAGGAGCAGAGCTGAGACCCGCAGCTCCTGCCCCCAGTCCCATCACCAGAGTCTGGTGTCAACCAAGCTGAGCTGTATACTCCGTCTGTCTCAAACAGAAAATGATAAAATTAAATAATAAAACAAAACACACACACATGCACACACACGCGCGCGCACACACACAGAGTATAAGGGGGAGATACAGTGTAGCACTGTCATTTGAAGAGTCCAGATCTGAGGTAGCCCCTAGTCTGATTGTTTCCTTTTGAACATATAATTTCCCTTAAGACATGGAAAAAACATAATTGTATTTACAAGACTATGAGAGCACATACCAAGTACACGAGGTGGATGGTACTCTGCAGACATCATGATCGGCTATAGAAGGCCACAGTGTCTGACTTACGTGCTCTAAAACAGGTTGTTTTTTATTTTAAAATCACAGCAAGGTCAGTCTAAGCTACACATTACAGCTTACAATAGTCCACTCAGGACTCTGGAGGTCACGCTAATACTATTTCAGGAGAACTTTCTCTAAAGGTCAGCCACCAGTCCAGCACCAACTGCTTTTAGAATTTCATTTTTGTGTCTGCCCTGATGGATACCAGCAGCAAGGTAAAATTTTGGCCTTGCTAAGGATCTCTACTGTGACTGCAGGCATCCTTAGTCAGCCTCAGAGACCCAGAAGATACAATACCCGGGTTTCCCCAGTGAGGAGTCATTCAGCTATAATCCGTAATCCTCCAGGAGCTGGGGATAAAGGGTCTCAGCTAAATGCATGGGGTCTGGGTCACAGGGAGAATATGTAGAACTCTCCTGTACTCAGAGTCTCTTACTAAAGAGCCCCGCAAATCCCTTATATGAGGATTAAATTCCTTTGCAACCTTTGAGAAAAAAAGTCTTGCCCAATTAGACTTAAGAACATAGGAAATGTTAAGACACAAGGGAGGTTTTAGCAAAGACCACTCAGCTGTCCTCCCTGGCTTTTTACCCACTTAGCTTCTTTTGTAACCATTTTTTTTTCCAGCATTATCTTCTTATTGACTATTTGCCCTCAGATGCTAGGAGGCCTTCCACTTGGGTAGGTCTCTTGTTTGTTTTCTCTAGTTGTGGACTACAGCTCCTTCCTGTTTTCTTATCCATTCAGAATTCAGTTTATTTTCCGGGATTGGGTTTCATTGAAAGAAGGTAAGCAAATTTCTCCACCTTGTTCAGTTTCAGCAGCCAGGGAGCGATCTCTATCTGTGTGCTCCACTGCCATCGCTAACAGCACTATTCCTGGGGAAGGAGGCTACATGAGCAGGACTCTGTTTACTGTGGCATTTATGAGAGAGAGAGAGAGAGGTTTGGCCAGCATATAGAGCTTACGTACCTGCCACTTCAGCTACATTTCTCTAAAGATAATAGCTATAGCAAGTAAAAGATTTCCTTTCCTAACCCTGGCAACGGTTCTTCCTCTACTATAGCTGTAGGCTATTCCAGTGCATTATTAAAACATATAAACAAACTGGGCAGTGGTGGCCCAAGCCTTTACTCCTAGCACTTGGGAGACAGAGGCAGGTGGATCTCTGAGTTTGACAGCAGCTGGTCTACAAAGTTCCAGAACAGTTGAGGCTACACAGAGAAATGTCTTGGAAAACAACCAACCGAACGATCACCACCAACAATAACATATAAACAAGTTTGCCCTTGGTCAATCCGATAGATTCCTTTGGGAGCACAGCACATACCAAAGCTCTGAAGAGATGTCTTTGAGTTGGAAGATAATTCTGAAAATAGCTAAGAGCTATTCCTTTGCTGAGAAGTAGCAATATCTTCCATTTCCTATCCCTTGTCACCTCCATAAGGGTACATTTTTTTTTTCAACTAAGTTACCCATTTCTGGATATCTGTGGTCCTGCGTCCAGATAGCGTCACCTGAATGAGATCTGGTGAGAATCAATGCTGCAGGAACTTAACTTCCAAAAGGAAAGCCATAAATATGCTAGGAAGCCACAGGGAGAGATCAGTCATGTTACCCAACACCAACCCAACTGGCTTAAATGATGGATGAGATCCGTGTACACTGAGCTATATACACGTCATGACCTTGCTGGCTCTCTCCCAAGACTGCTTCTTCAGAAACAATAGCCACCTTGGTCTAAAAGCAACACACATCATCCCGCCCTGTGCTTTCCACACGACCATAATGCACCGCTGCTTGTCCCTCCCTACCCTACTCCATAGCTACGGGGCAAAGCCATCCAATAGAGCTCTCACGGGCTCTTAGTTGATACAGCTGACTTAAGGTTTCCTCCTAGAGTCACTATCAGCTTAGGCTGGCAGTTCTAGAATAAGGACATTCCTACACGCCTCCACAAGTGTCTCTTGATCCTCAGTGCTTTCTGGAAGATCTTAGAAGCAGTAGTCAACACTAGGTCAATTACATTCTTTTCTCAGAGTTTTGATTGCCTAATTACATGATTCACCAAACAATCTGATGTTAACTAAATAGTAAAATATATCATAAATGTAGGAACTAAAATTCTTGGTAGCATTTCACTTTTAACTATTGCTACTAAGTGTGACTATCTTATAGGAATGCTTGCTAAGACTAGCATCACCCGCTATTCAACTGTCTATCAACCTTCCTGTGTCTGTCTCTAGAGACCCCTCAGAGTCAGACTTGAGGAAGATACAAGATTCAATCTCGTGAATGAGCGCCTTCAAGGACAATGTTGCTAGGGAAAGATCTACCAGTTTGATAACAACCAGCAACTTCCCAAAGCCTGCTGTTTAAAATCTATAGTCTCCACTACTTAGTGATCAAGACAGTAACTGCTGGGATAATCTTCGAGTTTCAAAATCATTTCAGCTCCTCTGCTTGGGCCATTGACTGATGCCTTGGGATGTTTCTGTTGTGTATGAAGTTGGCCCCATAACAAACTCTGCAGCATTTGTTGGATAAAAGATCTCCTGTCTATGTAGCTACCCTGGCAGCCATTTACAGCCTCTTAGATATAAATTGATTCAATCAGAAACAATTTTCAAAATGCCCACAGGACCATACCTATATTTTTTTTTTTATTATCCATGTCATCTGAAATATGATACTAAAAAAGTTGCTGTAAGCCGGGCAGAGGCAGGTGGATTTCTGAGTTTGAGGCCAGCCTGGTCTACAAAGTGAGATCCAGGACAGCCAGGGCTATACAGAGAAACCCTGTCTCGAAAGAAAAAAAAGTTGCTGTAAATTTTACATACCTTGAAAGTAATGTGTCTCTTCTTTGCCACAGGGCTTTGACGTGTGTATTAATAGCAATGTAAATAGATGAGGTCTTTGGTTTCTTCCATCTGTAAATGTGATGGGTACTGATGTATAGATCTGTCCCAAGAAGCACAACGCTGCTCACATCTGTGGGACATCCCTCGTCCCCCAGGCTAAGAAGCCTAGCATTGCCTTGTGTGTTCTTTGACTTCAGTTGATAGCTGCCTGTAGAAGTTTACTAAGAGATGTGAAATGTTTCCATAGCAACATGGCCACATAATCCAGTCAGCCCCAAGCCAAGAGGTTCATGGGTAGGGATGGTGGGTTAGGGTGAGACTGGAGAACAAGGTGTTGATTCTTTGGGAGAGGCCTTGTGGCTACTAAGAGATCTCTCTGACCCTGCTCAGATCTGCTTTTAGAATGATTGGCTTTACTGTCAGGGCAGTCAATGTATCAGACTTCTCAAAAAATGGCATCATCGAAGTTAGTACAGATAGACAGACGTCAGATTAGATGGGGGTACATGTACAATAACCCTTTGTTCAGGGCCCATTTCCCCTACCCCAACACCCCAGATCCACTACCCTTCCTTCAGATAGTGGCTTCACAAAATATTAAAAGGTGCTGACTACCCACAGATCCCTTCTCCCCTCCCCCCCCCCAGATTAAAAACTCTCTATTCTAACAGAGTTGAGCTGTCTCTGGTTTCAAGTCATTCGTTCTGAATGTCTTACTGATGAGAGGGGTTAGGAGAGAGAATGCAGGGAGGAGTCCACAAGGCATCACTTACTCTCTAAGGTGAGACAAACTGGAGACGCGGTCCGCCCCGAATTCCAGGGTGGCAGCACCCTGAACACCACACTGAGTCGAGGAGAAACATTTCAAGGCTCTAAATCAAGCCGGGACAGGTCCAGGAACACTCTCTGAGTCAAAAGGCATTTGGTCCACTCCTCAGAGTCATTCTTTATGACTCAAAGGTTTATGGCTTAAAGCTAGCGTTTTTGTGATCGCCTATCTGCCTTTGGGGGGGGGTGCTCCCACTCATCCTTTCATCCCTTCCCTTCTTCCTTTATGCCATTTCTTCTTCAGATTCGCACACCAGATGGACTAACTTTGCAATCCCTGTGCATCAGCGGAAACCCCCCACCCCCACCCCCAGGGTCCAGTAGGAGGCACACTTTGCTCTGGGTGTCGCTGAGAAGACAGTGGGATCCGTGTGTGGGGTCCATTGGACAGGATGGGTGCCAGCTCACCCAAGAAAGTTATTATGGGAGAGAGTCATGGTGTAGGAAGGAAAGCCCCTGTCTGGGTTGATAATTGAGGCACAACACCCTTAGGTTGCATAATAAGTAAACAAAAGAGGGGGTGTTGAATGAGATGGTGCCTGAAGCAAGGGAGTTCTTAGGCTTCATGTTGGGGCACACAGCACAGACAGCCGACTAAGTCCCTTCTCCACCCACTGGAAGACCTGAAAGCGAGACTATGCAGCCATCTTACACGGAGGCCAACATCATGGCATAGGGAATATGACCCAGTCTTGAGTATCTTAGGTAGCTAGCCAGCATCACTAGCTCCCAAGGGGACTGCTCGGAATGCCCAACTGCTTCCCCTGGCAGAGTTCACTCCGGAGTTTCTATGGCTTAGTAAGAACTTCGGGACCAAAGCTCGAGGGGGATTGCACACGTGAGACCTTTCTGTTTCCACCCCTTACAGTCTTTTGGGCTCCTGCCACGGTGCTGGTATTTGATTAAGAGGCCTAGGAGGGAAATCAGCCGCACATGGGCAGATCACAGAACACTCTCCACTTCGGAATCATGGAGTGGAATTCGAATCAGAAGCCAAAACTCCTATCTGTGGCTGCTTCGCTAATTACCCAAATTTCCTTGCTACGTTCTGCAGCTGTCTGTATGAACAGAGCCCTGGCTCTCGGAGAGGTGCTTCACAACACAGGTCCAGGCCTTTGTGAGCTGCGACTCTGATCAATTTCAGTGCTAGGACAGGTTGGGTAAGCTGGGTGCCCTGATTTATTACATGTTTTCAGAATATGAAATTGAACAGCTGCCCCACGATCTGAAGTGTCAGAGAAATGAGGGTGACAGAGACGCTGGACTGAGGAATGTGGGGGCGCGCGGGGGGGGGGGTGTTCATGCGCATGTGCACCCGTTCCCTGTCAGGATTAACACTGGTATCAAAGGGAATTGAGAAACTTTATTGAGAGGATTTGGGGAGAAAAGTTAAAGGGAAATGTGTGCGTCTCCGATGTTCCAGATTTCTCTACTAAAACACAACTGGATTTAAATAGCTACCAAAAGAATGTTTGACCCGAGGAGGATCAGTTGGATATTATGGGATGCATTTCTCCTATCTGTGGCTGCTTCGCTAATTACCCAAATTTCCTTGCTACGTTCTGCAGCTGTCTATATGAACAGAGCCCTTGCTCTCCGAGAGGTACTTCACAACACAGGTCCAAGCCTTTGTGAGCTGCGATCTCAATTGTCTAATTCTTGTCTGGCCTTAAGATCCGTGGTTTTCAGTGAGAATGAAGAAGATAGAGGTGTTGTTAAGATACCTGGCGTTTCTCCAGTAAATGCACAAATTGTTTAACACAACTGTTCCTCTGTGAGACTGTAAGCTGGCTGGCTCTTTCATGGAGAGGAAATGAATTGGGGGGAAATGGTGTTTGGTTGTTGTTACTATTGTTTATTACTTTCCTTTTAATGGAAGCATGAGTAAGTCTGGCTAAGCATCTCGCCCATGAATGTCGAACTTAACAAAAGCTAAACTCCCTCTTGATATTATGTGGCAATTGGTAGGGGACCCTCAAGACCCTACTATGGTTACAAACATGAAGGACCTTTTATAGGACACACTAATAAACCAATAAAAATGTGACTTCTTGGCATGTATTTAAAAAAGGATAACTTGGGTTTCTTTCAGTGAAATCTTTGAAGGCTTTTCATTTTAAACAAAGCCCAGCTGGACTGTATGCACCAGTTCCAAGCTCTGAAATATTCCCATGATATCTAGTTTCAAAACTGCCTCCTATTGTAAATGGGTGGGTAAACTGTAAAACTAAGAGAAGTTTCTCCCTTTACTGTTTATTTTTTTTAATAAAGCATACTTTTGAGTTTAAAAAAAAATGAGAGGAAATATAAAGTGGTCCAGTGGAAAAGGAATATAATTATAATCCCAAATGAAATTAAAAATGATAAAAACAAAAAATGCCAGAGAGTCTCCAAGAATAGACACTTTGATAGAACTGGAACGTAGTCACATGGTTGTCAGTTGTGTTTTGGAGCTCAATATAAGATTATTGAAAAATCTTCTTGCCATCACCAGTAGGAGTACACTTACTGTGTTCATAGGACATAGATAGGACATAGAGAATCAGACGTTTCTGGACTCCATCTTCTTCTCTTTTTTTAAGATTTATTTTTTTATTATATGTAAGTACACCGTAGCTATTTTCAGATACCCCAGAAGAGGGCATTCCATCTCATTACGGATGGTTGGGAGCCACCATGTGGTTGCTGGGATTTGAACTCAGGACCTTCGGAAGAGCAGAGTTGTTGCTCTTAATCGCTGAGCCATCTCTCCAGCCCCGGGACTCCATCTTCTTAGCTTAGGCTGCCTTACTCTGATTACCAAACTAATAGTTAGCTATGTGGTAATTATCTTCTGTCATATTTTTCAAGTGCAATACCACCCCCTGATCATCCACACCTCTCCTCTGTTTTGTCTTAGTTGTACGCTGCTATCTCAAAAAACCGCTCTGCTCTGTGCTCTCCCCCGAGATAAATTTCCTTCTCCTCCCAGACCCTTTAATGGTTCCATTTCACCTCCTATTCTTGCATTTCCTTTCGACTTGCATTTAAGGGTATCTGTTGCCCCCCCCCTTCTTTATACCATTAGTCTTTGGGTTCTTAACGAAATAGGTAAGAGTATTTCACACTTGATCATTTCTACCAAAGGGGGGAATTGTTTCAGTGAATAATGGTTTTGATTTGTATGCTAGGGTTCAAGGAAGCAAGCCTCCAGCCCTGTGTAATTACGTCTGCAAGGTCAGTGTGGTATGCATGACTAGTTTCAAGAAGGCCCTGCTAAATTGTCTCAGGGTTCTGTGTGAGAAAAGTCCACAGCTTCTACTTCCTATCTAGGAATCATATTCCAAGCTCTGTAGTTAATTCTGGTGTTACATTCATACCAATACACATACATATATACACACACACTTGTACACACACATACACACAAACACACATACATGTACACACACACACACACACACACATACACACACAAGCATGAATGTACATGCACAAGCAAGCACATATAAGGACAATAGAAGGCAGTTACCCTTGTTTTATGTAGTCTCTGAAAACAGACGTTGACCTCGGTGACCTTTCCACCTTCCATGTCCTAAAGTGTAAGATTTCTCCTAGGTAGATTTTATAGTTACCAGGCACTAGTTAAGACCTTCCTAGGGTTGTAGCAAACAAGGCTGTGGCCACCAAACCCCTGGTTTCTTAGTTGCAAACATTCTCACTAGCCAAATCAGATACGAGGACACTTGGCCTTCTTATAACCTTTCATTCTAGAATTTACAAAAGTGGGAACCCACCCTTTCCTTCTAACCAACAACTCTGAATAAACCCTGGAAGGAAGGGATTGGAAATGTGTCATAAATGGCCCACCAATGAACGAAGAGTCGGTATTCCCAAGAGAGACTACTTGGTGGGTTTGTCCAGGGCTTGGTGGGAAGGAAGACAGTTCTCTTCACATGGTGGGACAATGTGAAGTCAGAGCCAGCGCATGAAGAGCGTCTGCTTGTCTGCTGCACTCTAGCCTTGTCATCTTGTCATTTGACATAGCAGGAAGAAAGTCAAAACAAAGCTCCATCTTTATGTGTCTATACCTCACGTCATTCGGGAGGTCCCCTCTGTATCAGATGGATTTGAGGAAGTTCCTGTAGACCATAACTTAGGGTAAGGGTTGGGAGGCATTAAATGTAAGGGTTATTGATCAAAATTAGCTTTCCAATGGAGCTGTGCCGTGCTTCAGAGATTTATTAACCTTGAACAACCTGACACTGTTGCTAGGTTGCAACGCTGCTCCGTTTGAGTTGAAGAACAAGAAGATAGACTGCAATCTTTCCCTCAAACTTTGTTGAGTCGGAAAGGAGGATGGTAGCTTCAGAATAAATCTAGAGAGTGATACTTTTCACTTGTTTATTTGGTTTTTGTTGTTTTGGTTTTGTTTGTTTGTTTGTTTTGTTTTTGAGACAGGGTTTCTGGGTGCAACCGTTCTGACCGTCCTGGAACTCTTACTTCGTAGAGCGGGTTAACATTGAACTCACAGAGAGCTGTCTGTCTCTGCCGTCTGAGTGCTGGGATTCGAGGCACGCACCACCAGCTCCTGCCTGAATGTGCTACTTTTGCAGACACCTGAAAGTTAAGAACTCACAATAGAAAGTGGAATGGGGGGAGCTGGAGAGATGGCTCAGCGGTTAAGAGCACTGATGGCTCTTCTGAAGGTCCTGAGTTCAAATCCCAGCAACCACATGGTAGCTCACAGCCATCTGTAATGAGATCTGGTGCCCTCTTCTGGAGTGTCTGAAGAAAGCTACAGTGTACTTACATATAATAAATAAATCTTGAAAGGAAAAAAAGAAAGAAAGAAGGAAAGAAAGAAAGAAAGAAAGAAAGAAAGAAAGAAAGAAAGAAAGAAAGAAAGAAAGAAAGAAAGTGAAATGGGACTACCCTCAAGTCATCTTATGAGTTTGAGATTTATAATGAATACAGTTCAGTAAAGTTATAACCAACTGTGGCTCTGTGAACTGTTACCAGTAACGCCACCATTCCTACTCCACACTTCCATTAGTGAGCAATGCCTATAGGAGAGCTCAGATTTGGCAGTTATTCACACGTAGCATGGATTTTAAACAAAATGTTGAGATCTCAAATAATAATTGAAAAGGAAACAATATGACATATATATATATATATATATATATATATATATATATATATATACTACTAACCCTAGCCTGCTCATTTTGTTCAGCTAAAAGCATTTCCTGTAATGTCCTAAGATACTGAAAATACCAATTTTGGTGAACATATTTTTTCCTGTAAAATATAAATAGATTTGCATCTGTTTTTACCCCAAAAAACATAAAAAATCGTATATTCACAAAAACTGCAGTGCTTAGAACTCAAGACGACAAAGGTTGATTCCTAACTTATAATAGTCTCATTTTCTTTTGTGGTTTTTGACAGAATTTGATATGTGTTCACTCATTCTTCAAGGCCTGTAGGCAGCAGGATATTCACCACAGTAGGATTACAGTAATAACAAAAATAGAAAGAAAAAAAAAAACTGTGACACTAAGATGCCCATCAAAATAATAGTTAAGTATAATGTAACCGGGTAACAGAATTCTATGCAAACAAAAGAGATTTGATATATCTCCATTGCAGTGACACAATAACCTATAATCATATTTCTTTAAAAAAAAGGAATTTGTCAGCAAGTTTTCCTAGAAATTAGAGAAGAAAAAGTAATGTATAGTATATGTACACACAAACAAAAAGAAAATATACACGTTCAAATACCTGCCAAGATATGATTTGAATAATCCCAAACTTACCCCCACAGAGTGCTGATATTTCATTTTTCTGTTTCACTTGATTCTACATTGATTTGTTAATGTATGCATTACATTTATATGTTTTTTTTTTAATTTGTAAAAAGAAAGCGATTGCTATAGTAAAGTTCCCTTACCTACATATTTCAGTATTTCTGTGTAAAAGCTTGGAGTGTTTCATTCTCGGTCTCAGTCATTTCTACTAGCTGCCATCCGTCTACACTGAATATATGGAACTATGCAGTAAAGACGGTATCTCAGTTTTCCAAAGTGAGACGACGAGCATTCTCAGGAGAGGGAAGAGCCTAGGAAAGAACGTGTCTTAGAGCATGCTGCTTTAAAGAGCAGCTACCAAGCTTTATTGAGTCACAAGCTCAAGTGAGTAGCTTCTGTTAGCAACCGATTTCCCAGGATCAAAATAAATAAATGAAAAATATGGCAGTATCTTTTCAGATCATTGATAACCTGATCCATGAATCTATATATAAACCCACTTGGTAGACATAATGGAGATACAGCAGTGCTTCATAGTAATGCTTACAATCGGATTTTGAAGGACAAGTTCAACCTGTTTTCAGCCATTCCATCAGTATATCATGGAAGTTAAAACTATCACATAATTTACTGAGAACATTAACTTCATTAAACAAAGATGCTTTATTAATTTTAAATCAGATACTCTTGAAACTGAGAATATATAATGAGGATATATAAATTTAAAACTCAGAATTGAATTGTATCTGAAAACTTTGCAGATGAGCCTTTTCCACAAAACTCTTTGCATTTATTACAGAGTGTCACCCAGCCGTGACAATGTCTGTCACGCTGGCCACCTGTTCTTGTCCTATACCCTTTCAGAACTCTGATTTCAGGAAATATTGCATCTCTCTCTCTCTCTTTCTCTCTCTCTCTCTCTCTCTCTCTCCCTCCCTCCCTCCCTCCCTCCCTCCCTCCCTCTCTCTCTCTCTCTCTCTCTCTCTCTCTCTCTCTCTCTCTCTCTCTCTCTCTCTCTCTCTCTCTCTCTCTCGACCAGGACTTCTCTACAGAGTCAGCTCCTGGCTCATAAAGCTTACCTTAGATTCTAGCAAAATCCTGTACTCAAAGCAGTCCTGAGCTTATATTTAGCAAACGTGGAGCAAAAGGTCATGCTGTTCAACTAATAGGAAGCCATAAAAAGCTAGCAATACATTTTTGTCCCTAGTTGTTGCTCATGGTAACCATTGGTAGAACAATTGGCAATTGGCCCCTAAAATATTTTACATTCTTGGCCAAAATTTAAAAAGGAACTATGTTCCCATCATCTTTTTTATAATAGCCCCAACTGGAAACAAGTCAATTTCAGAATAGATTTTTAAATTGAATACTAATAAACAATAACAAGAAATATTATATATCAGCATCATAGACAAATATAAAGCAAGCCACTGTTAATGTCTGTGAAGTATATGTTTGCTTCTTTTATTTTAAAATTAGGCTTACTTCCTAACCTGGGCTTACAGCACACTGTCCATTGTTTTGAATATGAGCTCTTAGTGAAGTATACTTTTTAACTGTATTCTTTCTTATGAATGTAATGAATACCATCACACAGAAATGTCACATGTGGATTAATAGACATGTCTGCTAGGATCAGTTATGAGCGTCCATAACACACATCCATCACTCACACATCTCTGCATGTGAAGAGAGGGGGAAGTTTTACTGCCCTCTTGTAAATCAGTTTTACCAGCGGGTGAAGCTGAGTGTAGGACTTGACATTTACAATACTGTATAGGCTGAAGCTGAGTATAAGTCCCCTCATCCTCACTTGCCCATGTTTTAATAAAATTGTTTAGTTTTGTGCTTTACGTCTTGAACCATTTCAAAACCACCTTGTTATAAAGCACGGGCTGTTATAAAGCACGGGCAAGGGCTCTTTGTTTTCCAATAGCAGTCTCAGCTATTGATTATCCCTGTGTCTCCTTAATTTTACTCGACAATCTAAATCCCTTTATCGGTATCCATTTCTAGACTCACTCTTCAGTTCCACCGACTTGAAATAACACATACTGCTTACGTTCCACATAGACACTGTAGCTGGAAGCCATGGGTTTGAATCTAGTGCTACGGTGAGATGTTTAGTTTTCTGAAATTGCTCATACGATGAGAACTTTAATAAGCCTATGAGTGTTTAGGGGATTCATCCACATAGTAGATGAAAAAATGCAGAAACATGGTATAGAGAACATTCAACGTGTTTAAGTGGCCAATGTCCTGAAGACAGACTTCTGGTGTTTTTATTGGTTTTCTATCAGATTGGCAAACTCACCAGGACAGGCCCAACATCTGCAATTATGAGGCTTTCCCAGGCTAACCCCGTGAGCTTTTCTGTATTTCCCAGGCTTATTTGTGGTTTTTTCCCACTCCGAAGTTTTGGAGCCCACTTTTCTTCATGCACTTGTCTGAGATGGTTGTTCATGTTTCAAAAGGATTCACACTCTGCTCTCCCTACTTCATCTTCCTATACAGTTCACTGACATCTCACCCCTAACTCCCAAAATCTCTAATTGCTAGGTTCCAGCTTCCTCCACCTATCTTTCTATGTGTCTTACCTGAAACACTAAATGGAATATTTCAACTGCAGCCAGCCCCTAAAATAAAAAAAATGCACAAAGTTGGTTTTTATTTTTGTTGTTTTTGTTGTTGTTGTTGGTTTTGGTTTTTTGTTGTTGTTTTTGTTGTTGTTGGTTTTGGGTTTTTGTTGTTGTTTTGTTTGTTTGGTTGGGTGGTTGGGATTTTTTGTTTGTTTTATTTTGTTTTTTGCGTTTTGTGTTTTCCTTGGAAAAAGTTAAAAATCCATCGAACTTATAAAGACTCCCTCATCTTTAAGTCCAGTGTTTTTCAGAGAAGTAGTGTCCTGATGAAGTGTTGCTCTGGAGGTGAAGTCTGTTTGTAGGAAAACATCTACGAAATCAGACCCTTCAATGAGACTTTATTCTCTTAGCCTTCATCTGAGGTTTTGTTTTACGCACATTAAAGTGTTACTGGAAAGTGTAGGTCCTTTAAAGTTCAGGGGGAAAGAGTTCATAAGATCTAAGGCACAGTTAAGACAAAGCTATAGCCAGAGGCCTGGTTTCCTGAGAAGGAAGCAGTCCCCCCACTCATCTGTCATGCTTCTAAGAGGATATTAAAGCCGTCCCTGGGCTTCTGTGTTTACAGCCAGTCATGTGTCTTTCTCACAATCCCCATCTGTGCCAGGAAGTCACATGATCAGGGTGATACCCCATTCTCCTCCTGAGCTCCTGTTAACTGCAGTAGAGTGATCAATTAGAGTATTGGTGCCAAAGACCAAGAGAAACAACGAACTCCTTGTATGAGATACCATCGCTCAGTCCCTAGCTTCTTCTTGTCCTCAGAAAGTTACCTTTGGTCATGATTCTTTGGTGACAGTGAATGAGTTGTAAATGAAACACACATTAACCTTTAGGGTTTTTCTTTTTTCTGATAAAAGAGATTTGTTTCTAAATAAATATACAGATGTGGCCTGATAAAGTTGTGCACATCTGTATTCAAAGCTGCCCAGGAAGATGAAGAGAAGGATCATTTAAGCCCAGGAGTTCAGAACTTGGGCAAAAAAGCAAGAGCCTGCTTCTTACAGTTATTATTTTCTGTAATACAAAGATATAGTTTGAGAACTCATAAAGCTTCCCATAACCCAATATAAAGTCTTTTTTTTTCCCCACCATTTCTTTTTCATCTGGAAAAGCTGAAGAAACACACAGGTTCTCTCTCTCTCTCTCTCTCTCTCTCTCTCTCTCTCTCTCTCTCTCTCTCTCTCTCTCTCTCACACACACACACACACACACACA
Source organism: Mus pahari (assembly GCF_900095145.1). Taxonomy (NCBI): domain Eukaryota; kingdom Metazoa; phylum Chordata; class Mammalia; order Rodentia; family Muridae; genus Mus; species Mus pahari. The sequence continues at coordinate 53,728,686 of NC_034608.1, read as the reverse complement.
CACACACACACACACACCATCCAATAGATATTTGGGTAGTGTTGGTTTTATGGGAAATCCAACACCCTTCAGAGACAAATGGCTAATTTAATACTGGCCTTGAGCTAACAGATCTTGAGAGATGCTTATTATAGCCTTGGGAAATATTATTTAAATAAGCGATGTGGTTACCAGCAGAGCGAAAAGGCTCCATTCTGGATGCTGAGAGTAATTCACTTAGGCAAGTCTTTCCAAAAAAAAACCAAGAGGCCCGATGACCCCGAGGACTATTAGCAGATGAAGCCTTTTATCTCCAAATTACCTGCTTTCTGCCTGCCCCCCACCCCCTTTGAGCTGGGAGTACAGTGGAGCACATAGCCCATCCCCTCTTAGTACGCAGAGCCTTCCATCCACTTGTTAGACTGTCTTAGGGTTTCTATTGTTGTGTGCAAACACCATAGCCAAAAAGCAAGTGGGGAGGAAAGGATTTATTCAGCTTACACTTCCATATGGCTGTTCAATTATTGAAGAAAGTCAGGAAGGAACTGGAACAGGGAGGAATCCTGGATGCAGGGGCTGATGCAGAGGCCATGGAGGGATGCTGCTTTCTGGCACGCTTCCCATTGCTTATTCATCCTGCTCTCTTATAGGACCCAGGACCACCAGCCTCAGGGATGCCACCACCCACCGTGAGCTGGGTGGGTCCTCCCCCACTGATCACTAACTCCTTACAGCTGGATCTCATGTAGGCATTTCCTCAACTGAGTCTCCTTCCTCTCTGATGAAACTAGCTTGTGTCAATTTGACACAAGCAGTCAGTACACAGACCATCCAGGTAGACATGGCCACTGTCCCTCTGAAGATGAGGAAACCAGTAACGAGTGGAGGCAGAGAGCTTAAAATATATTCATCAGTCAGAGTGGAGGTTGTCTCTGACTCTTTTGCCTGCTTTTGGGAACTCCTTCCCTTCTACTGGATTGCCTTGTCCAGTCTTGGTATGAGGATATGTGCCTAGTCTTATTGTAACTTACACTGTGTTAGGTCGATAGCCCTGCGGGACCTGCACTTTTCTGAAGGGAAACAGAAAGGAAGTGGATTTGGGGGAGAGGTGAGGTAGGGGAGGGAATGGAAAGAGTGGAGGGAGGGGGAACTACAGACAGGATGTAATAATATTCGTGATGGTGACGATGAGGAGGAGGACAACAAAACAAAGCAAAAAAACCACCTCATCAGGCCCATGCTTGGCCAGGAGTGAGCGTGGTGAATGAACCTGTATATAACCAGAAGGAAAAACCCAGACTGATGGCAGCCAGGGAGCACCGATAAAGAAAAGAAAGTATTGTCTGTCCTACATGACTGTGGTGGTGTCTTAGGAAAAGGCTGGAGAGCAAGAAGTTGAGTCCGGTCATCACTTATTCCTAAGAAAGGAATAGATTCTGAAGGTGTCTTGGGAGAAGGAGCTGAAGGGACCATGAACCCTCAGAAAGAATACATAAGATATCAGTCACCGGAGTCTTGGGGACATGGAGGGGAAGCAAGCCAACAATGCACCTGCAGTGTGAGCCAGCAGCCCAGAGGAGCTTGATTCTGGGCTGGAATTGAAAGTCAGAAGCACAGTGGAGCAGAGTTGAAAGAGGACTGAGTTACACCCTGAGATAAACAGACCTTCTCCGTTGGGATTCTGCTGGGAGAGTTCCAATTAGTACCACAAAAATGGCACCATCTCATTCCTCCCCAGCTAGGTGGTGGTTGTCATGGAAACCCCTAGAAGACTGACAAGGGAGAGAGCATGATGCTTCAGTTGGGGCCTTGGGAGAAAAACAAACACTTCAGTGTTCAAACACAGACACATGCACAAGCACACAGTTTGGTTGTTGATCTTCTCCCTGCAGGCCCTCCTTCGCTGTCTCTCCACCCCGTGTGTGTGTGTGAATGTACGAGGCGAGGCCAGATTCAAGCCGTAGCCCTGCTTGCCGCAGACAAGCTCCATCATGCACTACATCTTCAGACAGATGCCCCTGCCCCTCCATAACTACAGATTACTCAAATTGCCATGACCAGCATCAGTCACAGGCCTGGAAATCCATGTGAAAGAACCGTCTCTTTCGTGACAGTTTGTGGCCATTGTCTCCAGACGACCTGGTTTGTTCCAGGTCTAGTTTGGGGGTTGGGAGGGAACACTGGCATTTAGAGCTCATCCTTTCTTAGCAAAGGTATTCTCCCCAGTCCTAGGACCAGCCATGTATGAATGACCTCTGTCTTTCCGAAGACTGGAGATTAGTGCAGAAGCAACAGAAGTGCCTGGTATAGAGCAATTTGGGTCCCAAAGCTGTTAAGTGTAGAGAGCAGAATGGCAAACAAAGGCCAGTGATCTCTCTGCCGTTCTCCAGCTCTTTGTTGGATCTTCCATTTAGGCAGCTTTTGGATTAGACTCCTCCCTTCCCAGGAGACCAGCAGTATATTCTGTGGGAAAATCTAGATGATGTAGCTGGTCCACCCAGCTCCTGTGGTAGCTGAGTGAGGAAAAGAAGGGTGGTTTGGGTTTGGGGTTTGTTTTTCAGTAAGGTATGGTGGCTTCGTACAGGAATACAAGCCATGATCCCACACAAATGAAGAGAAGCAAGTTTGTTTTTAAACACTCATTGCAGGACACTGATGGATGCTATTATTATTGTTATTATTATTATTATTATTAATCTTGCGTGTGGTGGACTGATCACTCTAGATAACTTCCTTTTTCTCTATAATCTCGTTTCTCCATTCTTCCTAAATTCTGTGGAGATTCCATAGCACAGTTCAGAAGCAGACCTGTCTCACTGTCAAGTCCCAAGTCACTCGAAATGTCCAGGCTTCTAAAGAAAAGTTCCTGTTTGCTTTCCCCTCCGGTTCTCTCTGTTGAGGAACACAGTAACATTTCCAGAAACCTCTTTTGGACTTCCTTTCTCAGCTCTACACTCTATAGCCTGAGCAGTAATAATAACAACAATTTAAAAAGCAACAGAACCAAAATAAATACAGAATTCCCATGTGCCAAATGGGGGGGTGGGAGGGAGAGTCTATAGCCTGCACTAGCATGGGAGAGTGTATATATACCCTGTCTATGAAACAAGTTCCTGTGGTTATTATCATCATCATTAGTAATATTAGATCAACAATATAAAAAAGGAAGAAATATGAACGAGTGTACATATTGATACTCATTACTTTTAGCACTTCTAGACTGCTGGTTCGGAGACTTTTTTTTTTCTTTTGGATGTATATGGATGTTTTGCCTGCATGTATGTCTGTGCGCTGGGTATGTGCAGTGCCAGAACAGGGCGTCATATCTGGAACTGGAGGTACAGGATGTTGTGAGATGTCTGTGCTGGGAATTGAACCTGGGTGGTCTAGAAGAGCCCACTCTTAACTGCTGAGTCATCTTTCCTGCTCACAGTTCTGCAGCATTGTAATAATAACACTGCAACAGAATAGAACTAGAAGTGATTTTTTTAATTACAATAACAAATTTTAAAACGTCATTTGAAGTAATTAAGTAGTGAATAGGGAATTTTCTAAAATTACAATTTTATGTTCTTTTTTTTTTTTCTATTGATTCCTCAGTTTTCCCTTCTTAAAGTTTATTATCTTGTTCCTTTTCCAAACTTTGTGTTTACTTGATTTTTTACCATATCTTTTTGGCTAACAGAAGCAATCCCAGTTACATATTTCATCAAATATCATCTTTCATCATAAGATACAAGTTTCATATTTATTATCCTTTGGCATTTAAGTTTTCATTTGATATTTAATGGTGATTCAAATGATAAAGCATTTATCATTATACTGTTATTGATTCTAATTTTGGTCCATTTTGGTCCAAATGACTGTTCTGAGTTATCTATCATTGCATAACTACTTCAATAGAAGCATAAAGCACTATCAGTTATTCTTTTTCTTAAGGAGCCTTGGCATGACACAGCTGGCCACTTTTTCCTTAGGTTCTAATAATTCAGGGTTCTCTAACTGATAAGATGGATGGTTGGAGAGAAGGATACAAAAATAGATGGTGGATAGATAGATAGATAGACAGACTGACAGACAGGAATTTAACACAGGAATATCTGACTCTCTACAGAGGCTGAGACGTCTCATAATACACCAGTAACAAGCTTGAAAGCCAGGTAAGCCATTAGTAGCTTGGTCCAAAATCAAAACCTCAGGACCAAGGAAACCAGTGATGTAGTTCTCATTCCAAGGCTAAAGACAAGAAGTCAAGGGTTATTATTGCAAACTCCACAGTCCCTGTAGTTTACTGCACAAAGGCAAAAGTGATTTTCCTGCTCCAGGAGAGAGTAAAACTGCCCTCAGTCTGTCTTTTGGTTGCCAGGACACTCATCTGATTGGATGGTAAAGTCAGTCCACTGTTTCAAATGTCATCTTTTCCTAAAGCAATGTCATAAACATGCCAAGAAATAATGCTTTACCAGCCATCTGGTCAACCCCTAACCCAGTCATGTGAACCCCTCAACTTACACATGCTAGGGCTCTCAGGCAGCTGAGTGTAATGGTAGCTGAGATCAGGGTTTTTCAACCTTCCCTATCCACATGTGCCTAGACCCAAAACAATGTCTGCTAACTGCTGTGGGCTGAAGCAGCTAGAGCTTTCTGGACCTTCTCATTTTATCTCTCCATAGTAGGTCCATAGGGCTACATACTTATTTAGTAGTGAGGACTCCAGAGTAATTATACAAAGATATTTGCTAAACTACCTTGGAAGTAAAAGTTCTTTGATGGTCAGAGGATCCAGGGTCAGGAGGAGCAGACAGTAGCATTCTGTCTATTGATGAGAGAATTGCCAAAGGCTTTGTGAACTGTTTGTTGTTGATATGATATTCCATCTTTGAACCTTGTCAGGATTAGCTTTATAGCACACTTTATAGCCCACATTTACTATTTTATTTTATTTCCCTTTATTTGTTCCTAATAGTGCAGCATCCAGAATATGTTATAATTGATTGAGGCTATGTGTCTAATCAATGTGTGTTCTGACTGATGGGTACAAATACCTGCATGTGATCATTAAAATATTACTACTTATTTTGTCTACTCAAAATATCTAGAACTGTGTGAAATCTCCCACTCCTGTGATATTTACCCATTTCTGCTAATTCTGCTAAATTTTGCTTTGTGAAAACTGAGGCTGTTTTATTATGAGCACCCAGGTTCAGGATCATTTTATTATCTTGCATAAGAAATTTAGTAGTGGTCTATAACTTTACTATTTACAGTTCTTAAAGTTTTGTATTTCTGAGATGTATATGGTGTCTAATTTTGTTCTTTAGTGTATAATCTTGATGTATATTCTTCTGGATAGATAATCTTGTGTAACTCAAGTAAATGTATTGATACTGGAAATTCAGATGTCTGGAGAATTCAGTTATGAAGTATAGTTTATTTTTCAAGTTGATTTCATTTATTTGTTTGTTTGTTTGTTATTGTCTTTCCCATATTCACTTTGTTAACCCATCAACATGGTGTCAGAAAGTTAACAGGGAAGTAACTATTTGTTCAGCACCAGAAAATAAACACAGAGGGGGCACAATCTAGTTCTTTCTCTACTGGAGCAATTCTCAAATGTCAGTCTTTCACAGTTCTTGAGTCCTGTTACCAGATCTCCTTTTGAAAATGGATAATTTGCTGCCTTGCAGTTCCCCCCAAATGCAGCTTAATCCAGCTTAATTCAACTGCATCAGTAAGAGATAATTAAGGGAGTTAGTTACGCATGAAGAACCAAGCTGTGGGTCTGCTATAGCCCTACTCTCCCGTTGACTATTAAAGTAAGTTAATGACCCGGAGCTGCGGAGGGGTTCCCAGCAACATTGTAAGGGCCAACATGTTACAGTGATCAGCGAAGGCAGTATTGTTCATTATCTTTCATAGCACTGCCCCCCACCCCCGACCGCACAACAGCTTTATTGTATGACCAATCTATCAGGAAGAAAGGCCAGCATATTATAATCCCACTGGATATAGAACACCTTCACAGCGGAAGCAAACACAAGATGGTTCCTCTTTAGACTTTTAGAATTTGGGTGGACAGTTTTATTTTGTAGATGGTCCAGAGGACATTTGAATATTGATTTAAACAGTGAACATTTAGAGGCAAACATATAAATAGTTCTTCACATAAAGTGATAAGAAATTATTAGCATTTTATTTGGTTACTGGAAACACACATGCTCTAGGACTTATTTATTATGAGGTATATATGAACACACACACTCTCTTAAAACTTGTGGAAAATCAGAAAGTTTCTCAAAGATACATAATGTCCTTCGTCTTGGACTTATTCACTGTCTCCCATAGCTGTATTGTACGGAGACTTCACTTTTCACAAGCCACCCTGCATGAGTTAGTTTGAGATAAAACACGGTCGCTAAAAGAGGCTTCGAGAAGAAATGTTTGTTTGGACTTAGGGTTCCCAAGAGAAAGTCCATAACAGCAAGCGTACTGGCTGGTTTTGTGTGTCACCTTAACACAAGCTGGAGTTATCACAGAGAAAGGAGCCTCCCTTGAGGAAATGCCTCCATGAGATCCAGCTGTAAGGCATTTTCTCAATTAGTGATCAAGTGAGGGAGGGCCCATTGTGGTTGGTGCCATGCCTGGGCTGGTAGTCCTGGGTTCTCTAAGAAAGCAAGCTGAGCAAGCCAGGGGAAGCAAGCCAGTAAGCAGCACCCTCCATGGCCTCTGCATCAGCTCCTGCCTCCTCCCCTGCTTGAGTTGCAGTCCTGACTTCCTTTGGTGATAAACAGCAGTGTGGAAGTGTAAGCTGAGTAAACCCTTTCCTCCCCAACGTGCTTCTTGGTCATGATGTTTGTGCAGNAATAGAAACCCTGACTAAGACAGCAAGTGAGGGAGTTGAGAGAACACATCTCCAGCTACAAATTGGAAGCAAAAAAGCGACTGGAACTGGGGTGAGGCTACCAGCCTTCTAACCCCTCCTCCCACAGTGCCATCGATTAGGGACAAGATTGCAGATAACTGAGCCTATGGGGGTGAGGGGGTAATTCTTTATCAAACCACCACAGCATCTAGATGCAAGAAAAATTAAGTTGGCCTGGTGGCACAGGCTTAGAATCCCAGCTATTTCAGAAGCTGAGGCAGGAGGATCACAAGAACTAGCCTGAGCAAAAATTGTAAGTAGTCACCAAACAAAAGGTCAAAAGGAGTTTGAAGCTGTGGTTCAGTCGGACAGCACTTTCCTCAAAAATGCAAATCCTAGGCTTAAAGCCCAGTATCACAAAAGTTAAAAAAAATTAGAAAGAAACTTTAGAACTGTTTTTGAAATCATGAATGTATAAAATGAAGAGGAAAAGAAAAAGAAACCCAGGCATTGTAAACTTTATTTTATAAACTGATTTTATGTCTTAGCATTTCCTGTTTCAATCCATATTAACCACCCAAGGAAAATTCCTAGTTAATAATAAAAAGCAACAATAAGTAAGGCCTTTCGATTTTCTGTGACATTTTAATTTTTTTAATGAAAGGCTTAAAATTTCAAAACTTAACAAGTATAAAGGGCAGGTGATAAACTATTAAAAATGAATGACAAGTAAGCCAGTTTAATCCCAGCACTCAGGCAGGAGTATCTCAGTGGGTTCTGGTCTAGCCTGGTCTACAGAGTAAGTCCAGGCCAAGGCTATACAGTGAAATCTGTGTCAGAAAAAATATAGCACTAGGAACAGATGGCTAATATACACATAATACTTCTGAATCAATGAGGGTGGCATTGAACAGAGCTATTCGGAGGCTGGGAGATGACTTAGTTGGTAAAGAACTTGCTATACAACCATAAAGACTGAGTTTAGATTCCCACCACTCACAATAAAAAAAACAAAAGCACAGGTCTGATACAAGGTTAACACTGGGAGGCAGAGGCAGAATGAGTCCTAAAGCCAGCTGGCCAGCTAGTCTTGATGAATTGGTGAGCTATAGCGTCAATGCTGGACTCTGACTCAAAGTTAAGATGGAGATCTATCGATCTATGTATCTATCTATCTATCTATCTATCTGTCATCTATTACTCTTTTACTCATGCACACACACACACACACACACACACACACACACATGAAGTACATACATATATACCACATACAAATAAAAACTATGTGCTTGTATACATAATTTAAATATGCTTTTTAATTTATACATATCTTAGTTAGGGTTTCTAGTTCTGTGAACACTGTGATCATGCAACTCTTATAAAGGAAAACCTTTAATGAAGGGCTGGCTTACAGTTCAGAGGTTTAATTAGTCTATATGTATCATGGTGGGAAACATGGCAGTATGCAGGCAGACATGGTGCTGGAGGAGCTGAGAATTCTACAACCAGATGACAGGGAGCAAGAAGATAGAGAGACACAGGGCCTGGATTGAGCATTTGACACCTCAAAGTCCATCCCCTAGTGATGTGCAAAGCTACCTATTCCCACAAGGCCACACCTCCTAATAGTGCCATTCCCTCTAAGCCGATGGAAGCTGTTTTCATTCAAACCACATATATATACATACATGTGTATGGCTGGTTTAAAAATGTGAACACACTTAGGATTCATAAGCTAAGCACAAAAGGACAAATGTTATACTGTTCCTTCTATCATTTATATGAAGCATGAGGAAGAGTTAGATTCAACAAAAGGTCAGAGGGTATAGGAAGAGAATCCGGAGTCAATGTTGAATGGTAACAGAATTTCAGTTTGGGAAAAGGATAAATTCTAAAGATAGAAAGTGGTTCTGGCCTAGTGACAACAAAGTCATGCTTAAGCTACTGAACTCCCCACTTAGAAGTGGTTATGCTGGCAAATTTTGTTATGTGAATTGAATGCAATACAAATGTGAACAAATTTAGCATTCAAAGAAATATAAAGAATGGCGAAGCATTTCTGTTTGCTTATCAGTACCTTAACTGAAATTATCATGCAAGAAGCAAGCACATTCAAACTCTGAAAAGAAAAAGAAAGAGAGAGGGAGAGGGAGAGGGAGAGGGAGAGGGAGAGGGAGAGGAAGAGGAAGAAGAAGAAGAAGAAGAAGAAGAAGAAGAAGAAGAAGAAGAAGAAGAAGAAGAAGAAGAAGAAGAAAGAAAAGAAAGAAAAAGAAAGAAAGAAAGAAAGAAAGAAAGAAAGAAAGAAAGAAAGAAAGAAAGAAAGAAAGAAAGAAGAAAGAAAGAAAGAACCTTTCTGGAAGAAGATGTAGAAAGACAGACAATACTAGATAGGTAGATAGGTGGGTAGTAGATGATAGGTAGATAAACGATAGATAAATGATAAACATGCAGACAGATGAGCGATAAATAGATACAGGTAGGTAGAAAGAGAGAAAGAAAGAAACAAAGAAACAAAGAAAGAAACAAAGAAAGAGGGAGAAAAAAAGGAAGAGATCAAATGCCCCAGTATCATTTGCCCTCTTAATTCAAAGTAAATTTATTTATAAAATTATTATCTTTGCTCTTAATTAAATTTATATTATTTAAGAATGCCTATTCAGATAAGAGTGAAAAAATAAAAAGCTCAGCCTTGGTTAACTACTTGCTATGCCCATTAGATGGATATAATATAACTACAACAGAGCAGACTCATAAACTTTGTTAAGTGAATTAAAATATCACACCATAGGGGCTTGGGGTGTAGCTCAGTTGTACCTGGGATATACACAGCTGGGGAATGATCCACAGCATTGCCTGAAGCCTGGCATGGTGGCTCATGACTGTCATATCATTACTTGGGACATGAGGGTCAGGAAGTAAGAAGTCCAAAGTCATCCTTTGCTACATAGTGAGCTACATGAGCTCCAGTCTTAATAAATAAATACATACATATTTGCATAATGAAACAATATAAGCTATTATGTCAATTTTGTGTGACTGGAAGCCTGGCATGTATAATACATATCAGTAATCATATGTTCCTAAATTATCAAGCTTCATTTTTCATTTACATATTCCATATTTTCTTAATTCTTCACAATGACCTTTTAATCCATATTAAATCACAGAGATAAAATACCACTTGCTCCTAAAATAACATAGCCCATCCCCAGCAGTTAAAGAATTGTGTGTGACAAGCTCAAAAAGAATTATAATCAGAGCACGCTAATAGAATAGACCATCAAAGCCTGCAGTTAACTTGGTTAATTCAGTGGGAGAGCCACCTAGTTGCTCACGTGGAGTTAAAAAAATAATTGCAGTTTTTGTTTGCCGTTTTCTTGATTTTTGAGTTGCCAGAGGCCACAGGAAAGAACTACATTCATCTTGGCAGAGATCCAGTGAAATTGGGGTGTGGCCGAGGTGTGCATGCACCTGAGTGTCACTGTTGGGTTCTCATCTCTGCCTTTTCTAGCAGTGAGGTCTTAGGCTAAGCCCCAGCTGAGCCTTCGGATAAACTAGACTTTCAAATAAATTCTACTGTAAATATGCTAAGTATCCCGGGGAAGCCGGCTCACTGAAGTACTAGATCCAGATCAAGAACTCAGTGCTCCCAGACTTTCTGCAGAGTGAGCATCCCGTGATTCCATTCAAGGGCGTGGGGCAATGGGAGCCCAAGTTCAGGGGCTCAAGGCGATGAGACCGCACTTCCCACCCCCCCACCCCCACTTTGTTTCACATGAAAAGAAGGCTAAAGCTACAGCTCACGAGTAGAGTATTGGTCTGGCTTGTTCAGGTTCAATCTCTACTATCTCGGTGAGAGAAAAAAGGAAGAGAATGAGAAGATAGAAAAAGAAAGAATTCCAGTGGTTTCTGCAAATTTGTCCCTACTTCACCCCCAAGAAACTTCTCCAGATCCCCTCTTGACGTTCACCTTTGTTTTACATTATCTTTTTCTGGCTTAAATAAAAACATGTTTGGAGGACAGATGTCACATCCTAGGCTGGTTCATACTTTGGTTTAAGTGGCTACCCCAAAAGAGTATTTTTCTATCATCTGTACAAGAACAGAGTCTCTCTGTACCCCCTCATAATGTAAAGATGTTTCCAGAAGAATAAGTTGGCCTTGCCCCCCCCATTCTGAATGTGAATTTTCTATAATAACGGATCTAGCTGAACAGGGCAGCTACTCCTGGTAAACCTTTAAAAGCATAAACCTTTTAGCTCTTTTGTTTTGAAAGTGTCTTAAAAAGTGAAATATCAGTTAGGGGAGGGAGTGGGGAAGATCCCAAATTGGGGTCATTAAAGCTAAAAAAAAAAAAAAAAAAGAAAAGAATATTTCAGGACATCCATTGGGTTTCCAATTGAATTATGCCCCTTTAATTGAAAACCACTAACATTATTTTCAATATTTTCCCTTTGTCATATTTCCTTTGAGCATTACAAATCAAAATTATTCTCCAGTTATTTCACAATGTTCCATTGAGCACAAATTACATTACAACATTTTCCAAGCACAGAGGAGACCGCTGGTCCTCAGGGAGGCAAAGAAATTTCCAGAGATTATTTGGCTTCTATCACTAGACCAGAGGTTTAAACTAATTGCCCCAGGGATAAAAGAAGCCCAAAGTTGAAATTGTTGGAGATGGCTTCAGTTATTTTGTTTTCGTTGTTTTTTTGTTTGTTTGTTTTTTAATTCGTTTCTAGCATCTAAACGGTGGAAGCTTTGGCATTAACGTACATAAATGGGAAAGGTGGCGTAGCTCAGCGGTGGAGAGCTTGCCTGGCATGCAGAAGCAGTTGGTTTGATTATCAGCATAGCAAAGAAGGCGAAGGAAAGCAAGACTTGGGGGAGGACGGAGCTTTTGACATTTTACCTAGTGCACTGGGGTTGTTCTGATAGCACATGCCAAACAGCAAGTACTGGACCAGCAGCCTTCTTCTCTCTGCCCTCCCCCCCCCCCCCGTCCTCTCTTAAGACTCATTTTTGGCAAGGATTTCATGATGTGAATTATTAAAATACAAGGTAGGGGTGGGGAATATGTGGCAGTGTCTCCAGGAGGTGGGTGGGTTTACAGGTGGTGGTGACCTGCCCCATGTGGGTGCTGGGAACTCAGTTCAGGCTTTCTGCAAGAGCAGTGTGTGCTCTTAAAGGGCAAGAGGTCTGTCTAGCCCCTGTCAGCTCTCCTCTCAGAGGGGCTCTGGGCAACCCAGCTTGCACTGTCTCGCTGAGGATTCCCTCCCCCGCTAGCATCACACACGTGAGCCTTTCAGGGTTGTGTTCCGTTTCTATCACGCGGTAGTGGGATGAAACCCAAGGGGGTGTCCTTGGACAACATCAGTAATACCCAAGTTCAATCGTTAAGATAGAGCAGGAACCCATTATCATAAAGAATATCTCTCCTAGTCTGCTACGCAATAGAGAAGCTAGCTGTGAGGTTTAGGAAACAACCCTACATAGAGATTGCTGGGTGCTGCTGTGGGTAGTCTCTGAGTAACTGATTCTTGCCTCAGAGGCGACATGTATAGGCCATGATTAAAAGTCTTAATATTTTAAACCTTTGTAACTGGGAATCGAAAATTTCATGACAACCGCCTACCTCTACAAAGACCGAATCTAATCTGTGGGGGAATCTTTTATTCCTTGTGTGTGTGATGTATGTGTACATATGAGTTTGTATGTACACCCACTGTCCGCAGGTCAGGGGTCAGTGGCAAGTGTCTTCCACAGTTATTATCTCCCCACCTGGGCCCAGAACTTACCGATCTAGTTAGACTGGTTATATAACCAGCAAGCGCCAGTATCTCCATGCTGTGGTCACTAAAACGCTCCCTTTTTCTGGCTTTTGATCGGGATGCTGGGATCCTCAGCAGGTCTTCAGACTTGCACAGAGTGATCTTGGCCTTTTGAGCCATCTCCCCAGCTCTTGGAGGGGATATCTATTCTTAACATACGAAGACACTTTCAGTGTCCATGGAAAATGCTCTGCACTGCATAGCGAAGCCTGCCTCTCAAGAGCCCAGTGCTTAAAACCAAATCTCAGTTCATGCGGCTCAGCAGATGAATGAAGTTTTAAGGTCAGCTGCCCTAGACAGAGAAACGAAGCCGGTGGTGAGGAGTGGAATGTTAACTGAACAGAAACGGACTCTGAGCTGGCTTGGGGATCCTCCTTCATCCCCAAATGGTATTGTCTGTCCATACTCTTGATGGCTTTGCCAGCCCTCCCTTCCCCAAGCTAGCCAGGTGGCTTAGGCCCATGATCCCAGTTACCTGAGAGGCCCAGGCAGGAGAATCAGAAGCTCAAAGTCTGTTGAGGGCTACCAAGTGAGTTCAAGACCAGCTTGGGCAACTTATCGAGAAGGTTATAAAGTCCTGGGGAGTCGTGAAATAGTTCAGTGGGTAAAGGCACTTGTCAACTCAACACAAGCTACAGTCATCCAAGAAGAGGGAACCTCAACTGAGAAAATGCCTCCATCCGATTGGCTAGCCTGTGCGGCATTCTCTTGACTGGTGATTGATGCAGGAAGGCCCAGACTACTGTGGGCAGTGCCACTACTGGGCAGGTTTCCTTGGACTATGTAATAAGGCAGGCTGAGCAAGCCATGGGCAAGCCAGGACACACCACTTTAGGCTCCACTTTAGTTCCTGCTTCTGTGTTCCCGCCTGTATTTCCTTTCTTGATGGACTGAAAGCTGCAAGGTGAAGTAACACTTTCTTCCCCTTAGTTGGATTTGTGGTCACGGCAACAGAGACACAAAACAAGACAGCAGGCAAGCCTGATGACTTGAATTTGATCCTTCAAATTCATGTAAAAGTGGAAAGAGAGAATAAACATAAAATTGTCCTCAGACCTCCACACATACCATAGCATGTGTACGTGCCTGTATGCACATCACACACAGCAATAATAATAATAATAATAATAATAATAGCAGCAGTAGTAATAGTAATAATAATAATTTTTAAATTAAAAGTACGTGCTGCGGATAGGGATGTAACTCATTGGAAGAGCATATGACTAGCTCTATCCTAAATTCCATATCCAGTAATGCAAAGAGAAAGTATTAAGAGGAAAAAAAAATTGTGTCTATACTGAACATAGGCAAATCTACATAGTGCTTACAACGTATTTCATGCTCTAAATGTTATCAATACGATATTATTAAAAAAGTATCTGGGAGAGTGTGAATAAGTTATATGGAAATTATATGCAACTTAGAATGAGGCCCTTGTGCATTCAGAGATGTGAGTACCAGATGGGGATGCTAATTGTGGATGGGTCCACAGTTCCTCCAGCATCCACACTTCAGGCGGCAACTTCATCTTCTTGGGCTATCAAGGTCTTCACTTCCTGTTAAGGTAAACAGTCCTTCATTTCCATTCACCCCATTGCTTCCCAACAGTCTGTAGTCTCCTGGCAGGCAGGGGCCACATGCACCCTGCACTGCCTTTGCATTTGGTCTCCAGCATTTGCCTGAAGTTAAATGCCCTGGCAACACAAATCTGCCTAAATGAGGCTGAATGTACCCTCCAAACTAAGGAATTTCGGTGTGATAAGTTGGGGTACCATTGTTGTAAGGGGGGAGAGGCTTGTCTGTAAGCTAGCACATGACAATGAAATCAATCCATTTTCAAATCTAAGGGAATCTATTTTTCTATTTGTGTTTAGCCTGACTTAAACTCAACCCCAATTCTCCTGTCCCCTGTTGTAGTCTCTCAACAGACTACGTGTTTTCCACCTATTTATTTTGCTTATTGTATAGCTTCCTTAGGAAGAAGCCAACTCCAGAAGGACAGGGCTATGGGTCCCTTTTGCTGGCTGTTTGTATGTTCCAGCGGAGAAACCATTTTGCCCATAGTAAATCTTCTCTTGGTGCTGAATGAATGCGTTTCCATCAATTAAAGTAACGCACGTACATAAAGCACCAACTTACTCCAAGGTAAATTTTTATGAAAACTGATGTGGACTTTTAAACACTTTCCACTGATTATATTCTGTCCCAAGTTTCAAACTGGGGCTTCTCATAACATAGGAGCCTCCAACTAAGCTGCCCGAGAATCATTTGAGCCTGTGTGGAAAAAAATTATCAGCATCCAAGATCATACATCTGCAGGCTGGGGGCATTCCATGAGCAATTCTAGGAGCTGTGACCATAGTCCAAGTATCAGTTAGAAATATCGCGCACGCGGTATCCTGACTCTCCCCACGTGCTGGGGAAAGCTTCCACAGCTGTGTTTAATCCCCACAAACTCTTTACTCTTGCGGGCTCTAGCAAGAAATGGGTGCCCCCAAAGCCCGGGTACTTCTTTTACCTATTTTCTGACCAAGCGACCTATCTTTACCTCGGCACTCCGCGCAAGTTTTTTGATGCCAACTGGAATGAGAGCCTGAGCGTACACAAAACCACGCAAGAACAAGCAGAGGGAAAATTGAGCATGAGGCCCGGACCTCTGCACCCAGCTAAAGCCTCCAAGCTTTTGCCTTTACCCCAGAGGCCAGTAGTTGGCGACTTTTAGGCGCTTCCCGCCGCCGCAAAAGTGCAGACCCTGGGAAAACATTCCAGGAAAGGGGGAAGGAGGAGTGAGGCGGGACCTGGGCGTGCCTTGGGCGGGGCCTGTTGTACGGTGGGTGGAGACAGAGCACAGCCCGAGGCCGCAACGTGGATCCCGCCCCCAGAGGCGGGCTCAGTAGGAAGGCGCGGCCCCTAGGGCGCGCAGAGAGCAGAACACTCCGGCGTTTGGGTGGAGGGCGGTGCGCTCCAGCCTGAGCCATGGCTGTACGTCCTCGCTGCTGGAGCCGCGGCTCCCCAGCTCCGTGCCCCGCTCCCTGAGAGCGCTCCCTTCGCGGTGGCAATCAAAAAACCCACGATTTTGCCCGAGCTGGGGCGAAGCGTAAGGAAGCTGCGAACCAGGATGTGCTGACGACCGCGAGGGGCTCGCGTCCCGGCTGCCACCGTGGGTCCCGACGTGGGATCCCGATCACTTCGGGCAGCCTCGACGTTCCCAGTGCGCTCCCGCCTCCCTGCGCCGACCTTAATGTGTAGAGACGAGCCGGACACCATGATCCTAACACGTAAGATGGACTTGTTCGCCTTGTTACTGGACTAATCTGGCTGGGGTCAACTGCTGAGGGGACCCGGGTGAGGAGGACTTGTCACGCCGCCCTGCCAAGTCCGTGTTGTGATTGTGTGTTTTGACACGCTTGCAGAGGAGGAGCCCTAGGCTTTCGATTGTAGAACGTGTGCGCTTAAGCAGCTTGGGTCAGGGTTTGTTGGAGATTTTAACACCGGGTCATGTCCCTTGACCATGTATTGCCTGGGGACTGGGGACTGGCGTCCGGGTGACTTAGACTCATACAATTCCTACTGACCTCGGGCCCCGAGAGGTGAGCAACCCGTTTTGGACTTCTTTTGGAGACTGTTCCATCTCTTCTTGCCGTCATAAACCCTACAAGTCTCAAATCAGCTTTGTCTCCTCTCTAAGAGTGCATTATTTAAGGGGCTGTGTAGACTTTAAGCAGTACTTCGGGAAAATGTTTCCTTAGCACTATTTAAGAGTTCGGTTCTTTTGTTGCGTTCGCCTGTTTTTAAACGCTGGGGAATCTCTGAACCTGGGCGGGCTAAGTTGGGGTTGCTCCTTAGCTACCCCCAACCTCCGTTGCACGTGGGGTTCCAACTGGGAACCCAGCGCTTTCCCGCTGTGTGGTTGGACGCGGTTCCTGAAAAGCCCCACCAGATGCCCACGCCCTTGGCGAGGGAGGAAGAGTCCGTGGGCTGGGGAAAGCCAGGATGTAAGTCTCCAGGCCTGAGGCTTTTTTTTTTTTTTTTTTTTTTTTTTGGAGAGGCGACGGCGTCTTGGACTAATTCCCCACCCTGCGCCCTGTCCCCTCCTCCAACGTCAGTAGCTGAGAGCCTTTGATCCTTCTTAAGGGTTGCTTCCAGAGCAACAGCCCACCCTGTTGGTGTGGTTTTCTGTCTCTGCGAGTCATTTCAGCGCATGGTCTTGGTGCGAGGACTGAGGCTGGGGAAACGAACTCGGGATCAGCTTCCCTCTTGATGAGGGACCCCGGGAAAGTGGCGCATCCTCACTGTGCTGTCCCCAACCCCGAGTAGTAACTTTTGACACAAGTGGAAGTGGTGAGAATCAAATAGAGTAGTACAGGTAAAGTGCCTAGCGGGTGACGGACACTGAAGTTCACTCTGTTCCCAAATTATGCCAATAACGAGAAGGGAAACCCTGCCTAAGTCATTAATCAGCGCAGTAGAGGGGAAAAAAAATATCGCCTCATCCGGTTTTGCTTTCAATGAGGCTTTTTACACCCAGTGTGGTCACAAATGGGTTCATTCTCAAGAGTCGAGAGGTTGTTTCAAGCTGTGGCTGGTGATTCGGAGGAATGCAGCCTAGGCACGGGCCATCCATTACCAAAAGATTCGTGGGGGTGGCATATGTGATGCATTTGAGTAGGGGGGGGGGAATCAGGCTCTGGAGAAGGCAGAATGCCCAGTCTCAAGTTACATTTTTTTTTTTTTATGTAACCCTGCAAAAAATATGTTTTCTGAAGGGATGAGGGGAAATAATAGCCCAGTGGACTGCAGCCCCCAGAATGTAAACCTACCAGCGGCTCTAAGAGGTTGACTAATTCTGCTTCCATCTGGACTGCAGGCTAGTCCTCTGCGGGATAATTTGCTGACCATAAGGGTGGAATTAATGGACTACCCGGTGCCACCTTGGCAAGCAGATTGCAGCAGATGGTCAGAAGGGTGCCCTGCGAGGGGGCATCCGCCCCCCTAACAGAAGAGCCCAAGTCCCGAGGAAGGACTGAGTGTCAAATGGTTAGCAGATGTGCCGCCGTCAGAAGTTATTTCAAGACATTTCCTGAGAAAATGTTGGAGATTGCCTGTGTTCACTTTTATTGAGGCGTGCCAGACTTTCAGCAAAGCCCTAGCCTGGATGCATAATTTTTTCATTAGTACTACCGTTCAGAGAGTTTCAAAGCAGACAGACTTTCTCTTAAGCTGGGTTTTTTTTTTTTTTTTTTTCTTTTTCCCTCAGAGTTTGCTTTTGACAAATTGCCTTTACTTTCTTCTGAGCTGAATGACACCTTGCTCGAAACAGCCTAAAAGCTCAGGAATAAGGAGCTGACTCCCCCCCCCCCCCACCAAGTCACAGATCCTGCAATCTAGACATGTGGTCTCCAGCTTAGGTCTTTGCCCTAGAGTGGATGAAGACTGCCCTCAGTCACTTGTATTCTAAATTCCCCTATTTTTTTTTTTTTTCTGTAGCTCTAATGCACACTACTTTCTAAAGAGTGAAGAGGATGGCAAACAGCTTCAGATTTCAGTATACTGAAGCAACCCAAGGAGTTTTCTTTCATTGTAGAATACATGCAAAACAGTTTGCCCTTCGGCCTTCTTGTGGTTAAAAGAACAAAGACCAGTAGAACAGGCCAATAGATGTGTTATGACCACAGCAAGCTATTACTAAATAAAGTGACTTGTAAGCTGTCTGGTACTCCAGCTCCTATTGGTAGAAGCGATGTGGGGCTTAAAGGGGAAAGAGGAGACTCATGCAAAGATACTTCCAATCTGAGGCTGGGTGAGGAGGCTCCAAGAGGCGGCTTCAAATACAAAAATTAGTACTTGGGTTTTCCTGGGTGTCCCTGTGGAGATTTTAAAAGCATGATGCAATGTTTAAATGAGAGGGGTATTTTGATGACCTAACCGAGTAAATACTCAATTTGGAAATATTCAAGGGAGGGTGATTTGGTCCAGAAGAGCTGGGGGCATCCAGAGTACAGTGGGTGAACTAAATGGGACTCTCTTGAAGAGAGCCTTGTTCAGCACAGGATGGGCCAGTATTGTAAACACAAGTTTCTCATGCCTAACTCCCTTTCCTAGCAACAGGAAGACGGAAATGAGGCCATGCAAAAAAAAAAAAAAAAGTCCTAAAGGGCTCCAGACAATACTTGATCCACCCTGTACAGCCAGAGGACCTGCAGAAGTAAAAATAACTTCAGATGTTTCCGCTTCCTCCCTGGATATTACCAAACCAGTGCAGACCTGATGTCTCCATGCTGTACAGAGAGCATCAGAACCCAACCTGGCCCAGGTACTCCGGGCTCGCCAGACCAAGCAGGAGAAAAGGGGAAAGGTGGCTGTCACTTTTATTAATTCTACAGGCCAGTGATACGGTGACATGTGCTTAGAGACAATGGCCAAGAGTGATTCTAGTCTCTAAGCATAGCTGTCCCTTCAAGTCTTCGTGTGCTCATTTATCTCATTTATTTATTTATTTATTGTTTATCATGGCCCATCTGTCAAAAGTTCCCGCCTATGTGGTCAAGGTCAAGTTACAATGCCCAGTTTATGAAGAGTTAATGTCAGCCCTGACCTGAAAAACACAAACCCACGTTCTTCCCCAGGGCTGTGGAGTGAGAAGGAAAATGGGGTTTGGAACAGGTCTGTCTTTTTCACAGCTGTCACTATTTCTGACTCTGGCCCTTTCCAGTAGAGGAATGCAGGGTTAAGTATGAGTAGGCTTTGAAGGGAGGCCACGCAGGAGGGTGACAATCTGTTTTATAGGTACACGTTACTGCTTTGAATGTGTGCGATCAGTAGTGGGTCTTTTTTTTTTTTTTTTTTTATTTTCAGTCTCAAATTACACTGGTCCTCTTTTATCCTCAGGGGAATAAGTTTCAAGCTCCCAGGTCATTCCTGAAACCATATGCAGTGCCTATCCTTATGTGTACCCTGGTTGGGTTTGGTTTGGTTTGGTTTTTCCTTCATGAATACATTTCCTAGGATCAAATCTGTAGATGAGACAAAGAGTCACAATAGAAACAATACCGTAGCACAGTCGGAACAATTAGCCATCGTAGAAGTTACTGGGGACTTACAAATAGTTTATTTCTGGAACTTCTTCATCTCATAATTTCATTTCTTTCCATTGAGCTGGGGGGGGGAAGGGTAGGGGGTCGAGGGGGTTGCTGCTCTAGCAGGGACACTCAGTTGATGTGGAAAGGGTAGATTTCCAGCTGGGGAGGTCTGTCTTGTCTGTCAGCCTGCCCTGTCTGTCAACACTTCTCCCTTAGGTGGCCCCGTTGTTGGGGATTATGATGAGCCATGATAAGGGTGGAGAGACTTCCCGGGGACAGTTAATCGTCGCATGATTCTGCCTTAGACCTTCTTTGTACTAGTGTTTTTCTTTCTTGCTATCCTAAGTAGTGGCAGACCGGAACACAACTCTGCATGTTATAGAGCTTCACAGTCAAGTGTCACACTTTTCTAGAATGTTCCGACAGAACCTCGCAGAGACTGCTGTTTCCCAGGTAATGTGATTGTAGCCTAGCAGATAGAGAGACAAGAACGTCTGTCTGTCCTTAATACCTGTGAGAGTCCCAGAATACCACATCCACAAAGTCAGACCTCCACCGAACTGGACTGAGCAGTGCTTTCTCCAATGAGGGTGTTGGAGATTAGCTTCTAAGAGAAGTGCGTGTGTCAGATCAGTGAAAATAGTTGGCTGGCATCTTGCAAAATTTTCTGCCTGCTAAGAAGGAAGGCAGAAAATTTACCTGGGTGCTGCAGGTAAACGTTGTAAGCCAAAACCAACACAATGGAAAGGTTTCTCTTCATCACTCCTGACCCCAGGTTTTGTTCTGTTAGCAGATTTAGGTTTTTATGATACCGAGTACTTTTTTCCTCCCTGCCTAACTCTACTTGGTGGCCTTTTCAAGTCAGCTTCTCCCCTAGTAGAAGACAAATCAAAAGCTAATGGAACCCTAAGCTCTGGTCAGCTGGGCCCTCAGTTGTCTGTGACACCTCCCACCCACATTTTGATCTCTTACCCACCCCGCCTCTAAGTGTCCTGCGGAGCGAACTGGAAGTCACTTCCTGATTCCTGTCACAGAGGCGCCTTCCTTCTCCTGTAGGAGTCTCCAAAGGATGTCGGAGGGACAAAAGGCTCCCACACCCTGAGGTTGAGGCCCTTCCAGGCTCCCCATACTTAGAAAGCCAGTGAGGAAAATGACTTTGGAGTGAAATGGTCTGTGACTCAAGTATGCCTCTGCCCTACAGCCTCACTTGGTCACACTCAGGTGACAGATCCGGAATATTTTCTTCAATCTGGGTAAAATAGAGGCCTCATAGGACAGCCAATGTCCACTGAATTCCCCGTTTCAAGCCAAGCTATAATGACATGGAAAGGGGATTTTGTGTGATGCGTGTGCATCTGTCAAAGTCACCCCAAGGGAAATTCCAGAGCTTTGCAAAGGCATCCTTGAAAAGCCTGTCCCCTGCTGAGGGGCAGCTGGGACAGAAGTTCAGTGTCCAAGGTCACAGTCTATGGGATGGCATTGTGGACCCCTTCCTGCTGGTGTGTGTAAACAGGCTGGGAAGGCCCGCAAATGGGGACCTTAATGTGTTTATAGGGATGGACATGAGTTAACTTTTAACTCTCAAATTGCGTGTGCTTCAGGTGCTGGGGTCCTAAGCAGTTTTAAAGAAAATGATTTCTTAATCCACCTGGAAGATGGGAATATGCTTTTTATATTTTGCGATATATATTATACATTTATAAATATTAATTTATATATTTTGATATATTTACCCTTTTTTTTTTTTTTTAGTACAGATCTGACTGAGTGAAGGGATATCTCGCTCTTATCACACCATGTAACTTAAATCGTCAGGCCACCAAAAACCCAACCCAAACAGAAATGCCAGGATCAGGTTGAAAAGCCTTTTTGCTTGAGGTTAGACCAAAGGAAGAGGCAAAGTTACACCTTTAACTAGCATTGGCCACATTGTGCATTAGTCTTTGTTAAAGCATAGCATTGTATTTCATTCTTTTCTTAATTTTCTTCCTTCCTTTCTTTCTTTCTTCCTTTCTTTCTTCCTTTCTTTCTTCCTTCATGTCTCTCTCTCTCTCTCTCTCTCTCTCTCTCTCTTTCTTTCTTTTTCTTTTCTATCAAAAAAGGCTTAAATAGATAGACTGGTTCGGCTTTTGTAACTGCTGCTGTTTTGTTTCCATTGGAATGCCTTCCCATCCTCTTTATCTCTAATTTTAGGCTCAGGTAGCATCCCGATTTTCCCTGTTTTCTTTTCTCCGTTCCATTCCTCCTGGAGGACCCTGGGGCGAAAGGCTAGATGAGGAGCTGACCTTTGCGGAATAATAAGCTTTGCTATTTTACAGAGAGAAATGATTGATGAACAGCACAGAGACGGGGCAGGCTCTGGGGCTGTAATCGGGTATTTGGCCTTCGGAAGTGGTAAAAGGAAACGGATTGTACAACCTCAAGACGTGACCTGTTACAAAACTGAGGCTTTAGAAAGTAAGGTACCTTAAAGCTGTGACACTTCTTTTTTTTTGAAGCTGTCTTAATGTCTGGAGTTAGCACCCAAAGACCTGATTTTCCTTAGTATATAATTGGGAGTCTTGAAGCGTTTGATATAGAGTTCTAGAAGTGCATTAATGTATGTATATTGATTGATGGATGGGGGAGGGGCGCTGTCGTAATGGTCTTTCTTTTTCTTAATTGCCATTCAAAGTAATGAGCTTTTACAGTCCTAATTTCATCAGGGGACATAAAAGCAGGATGGGGGCTGTGGGGCGGGTGGGGCAGAGGGGTACGGCAGCAAAGGTCTATCTTTATCCCACTGTAGCCTGCCGAGAACTAGAGAGAGGTGATGTTACTGCACCTATCCCCTCCGTAGCTCAGGTCCTTCTCAGCTTGACCTCTTTATCCTGGAGCGCGGACGCCCGTTTTTGATCAGCTGGGAGATATTCTCTATTCCTGGGAATGAAGTACATTAGCGTTAGCGTGTTGTCAGGCTGGAGTTCCTGACAGCGCTGTCACTCGGGACCTCACATCTGCACACAATGGCAGTGACGCAAACCACTCCCTTGCCTGGTCTGCGCGGTTAAAAGCAGTACTTTGCAAATGCTTGGGCAAAAGGATTCCCCAGAGGAAATTTCACTTGATGTGATTTCTGCATCACCGAAGTGCTGTCTCAAGAGCTTGGTCCGGGTGTAGGCTTGCGGGGCGTCTCCATGGAGGAGGTTCGCTTCTTTCAGAGTAAAACCCTTTATTAAGTTGTCATCACATCACGGGGGGGGGGGGGGGGGG
>NC_034608.1:53688108-53705635 GCF_900095145.1 Mus pahari | reverse complement strand
TTTTTTTTTCTTTAATAGTACTGAGAGCCACATGAGTGATTTAAGAGCTCCCTACTGTGGAATAGGCAAGAAACTCTTTGGGCGGAGGACACCATCTGGTGCTTCTGAATTCCAGCAGATTGTCCAAACTCTGGACCACTCCCTTATAACCGGAAAAGGTCCCGTGTGTATATCAGCACCCTGTTCCCTGCCTCGCCAGGAGTCAGAATGCCATGAGAGAAGTAAAATTTTAAAGCGTATATATATATATATATGTATGTATATATATATACACACACATATATATACTTGTGTATAATATATTATATATTTAAGATATATATAAAATATATATTTACATATAGCAAGTATTATATATATGTAAATATATGTAGTACATATATAATATATATGTAATTCTAAGAGTTTTTTAATAGACTGGAGGGTTTTCTGTGAAAATTAAACTTGGTTTGGGGTCTGGGGATCCATGCATAAGCAAGTGTTTAGGGTATTGTGTTCTCTGGATCATGAACATAACCTTAGGTATTGTGTTCTCTAGATCATGAACATAACCTTAGGTATTGTGTTCTCTAGATCATGAACATAACCTTAGGTATTGTGTTCTCTGGATCATGAACATAACCTTTCATGAAACAGATCAGAGTATTGCTTCCTTAAAAAGCGGTTTATACATTTTTGGCAGCAGAAGCATTAACAAATGTACACAGTGTTGGGACATGTTCCAGAAATAGTACATAGAGAATTCTGGATGTTAACTGTTAGGGAATATGTCCTAGAGAAGGGATGGTAGGCAGAAAGGAAATGCCAGCGCAGAGGCAGATGCTTAGAGAGCCTGTAACTGTTGTATGAAACTTGAGGTTTACATGCACATACATACATTACATATATACATACATACATACATACATGCATACATCTGCACTCAGATGTTACTGTTGTATCCATGCATGTTAATCTGTAAAGTGTACTTCTTGCTGTAGTTGTTAATCAAAATTACAATTACTGGGATGAAAATTAAATCAATGGTTTATCTACACAGTTATTTATTTACTGAGGGACCACACTGCCACAAAATAGGGTGGAATTTGGGGGGTATCCGTGAATGATGAGGGACCACACTGCCACAAAATAGGGTGGAATTTGGGGGGTATCTGTGAATGAAGTGGACAGACTTATTCTTGATGCTTACGAAGCGGGCTCACGGAACATACACGGTACACACTGAAGAAGAAGGAAGACTAAGGAGTGTGGGTAGGAAGAAGCCAAGGACGCTGGATCAGTTGGGGGTGGCGGTGTTGTGGGCACAGGTGGGGTATAGTCAGCAGTCTGGCCTTAGAAGCTCCCTCAGGGCTTCCCACTGGGAAGGGGGGTCTCACTGGGGCTGACGTAACACATCACTTGGGACTTACCAAACTCCCAGGCCCTAGAAGAACACTGAGAAACTAAATGATTCCGGAGACAAGGGCAGAGGGTCATCAGGCCCCCCTGTACTGGGGGTGGAGTGGGTGGGTGGGGGAGGGCTGTGGCAAGCCTTTCCACCTGGCCTCCTGCTTGGCAGGAACTTGGGGCTCTCCGATCATCCCTGAAGATA
Organism: Mus pahari; assembly: GCF_900095145.1. Classification (NCBI taxonomy): domain Eukaryota; kingdom Metazoa; phylum Chordata; class Mammalia; order Rodentia; family Muridae; genus Mus; species Mus pahari. The sequence continues at coordinate 53,704,044 of NC_034608.1, read as the reverse complement.
GCTGGCAGCTCACCTGGTTCAGAAAGTAAAGACCAGACAGACCGCACGAAGGAGAAAATGCAGGCTGGCTTGCTTTACTTAATGCCCCACAGTGGATTCGGGTCTGCCCAAAGCCCAGACTGAGTGATTACCCTTGTCTCCCAGAAGCTTCCAGAATATATGCCATAGATGCTTGGAATTTTCTTTTAGGCACCTGAGGGTAGGAATGCAGCTTTGCCGCTCTCCGAATCTTTCCTGTGATTAGATAACATTGGAGCTTAAGAAAAATATCAAGTAAGTATTCTATGTGACTTGGCCCGAGTTGGAATTCGTCTTACATAGATAACTCCTGATAGCCAGCCTTTGGCAGTTGTGTGTGTTTAACATTTATTCCTGCGGTTGTCAAGTGAAAGTTCTTAGTCTGCCTTGGAAGAAATGAAAATTTCAAAAATGGACTCTTTCTTTTTTTTTTTTTCCCTTGGCATTTTTACAACCAATCGGCACATGGTTCTAGTGTACAAAAGGGAGTATTTCGGGGTGTACTTGAGTTAAGGGGGAAGTTGGTGAGGTGAAGACGGGGACATTTATTGAAGTCTAAAGAGAATACCAGCCCGGGATAGCCTGGGAACGGAGAGAGCTGAGAAGGCAAGCCAAGGCCAAGGTGGGAGAGCCCAAGGGCTTGGCTAAGGGGTTGTCGGATTGTCACTCAAAGATGATAGGAAGTTGTTGAGGAGTTCCAAGCTGCGTGGGACATAGGGAAGAACGTGGTGTAGGAAATCCACACTAGGCTTCCATGTAGCTTGCTGGAGGGAAGGGTGGCGAGAGGTTTACTCAAGGACAAAAGAATATACAAGACCCCAGAATACACAAGTGACTAGAGAGTGACCATACTGTGGGGAGACGCAGGGGAGTCAGTCCTGCCTACACACGTACGCACGTACATACATTGCTTAGAGGGCTTTTATAAAATAAGATGTCTGTGCTGTGGACTGGATGGCCTTTGGCATTTGTACAAAGACCTTTCAAGACTGTGTTACCACTTCTCCAGGGTTAAGAATCATTCTGGTCCCTGCCGTTTAACTACCTCACTGTACTCTTTTGTGGGCCAGGATGCTTCTCCAGATGACCCACCCATGAGCCCCACCCACGAGGGCGAAGGTGGGCTGTTACCAAAGCCATTGTGTGCCTTGCTGACCTCCGTGACCTAGCGGAGAGACCGATAAGCTGACCCCTTTCTTCTTCCCTCTGGAAGGGATCTGTCAGCCAGGGGCAGGGAGGAATCTTGGCTTGGATTTGAAAGCCCCACCCCCACCCCTGTCTGCCCGCAGCTCTCAGTACACAGGAACCTTTGCGCACACATCTGTCTTACTTCAGGACTTGCAAGGAATTGGGGGAAGCGCCTGCGTTTTTCTTTTTTGTAGCATTCTCTGATTCCTTGGCATTTCTTTGAAGGAAGAAATAGGATGAGCAGGTATATGGGGAAAGAAGGAAAGAAATCCACATGTCCCCACCGGGGAAGTATTGCAGCCTATTTAGACTGCTGGGGCGGCCGCTTGATCCTGCTCAGAACCGCAGAGCTCAGCGGCAGGATGACTGGCTAAGGGAACGTCTGCAGACTTACGGTTAAGGTGTAGGGGGAAGAAGAAAGGGGCATCCCAGCCACTCAGGAAATGTGTAAATACGGGCTAAGGGTTCCCAGCCATGCACAAAGGGTCTCAGCGTTCATTCATCTCATGTGCAGAGCTGTGACTGACCAGCGACTAAGCTGCTTCCAAGAAAAACTTCCCGTTTCCTCCTTGACATGTTTGCCTGTCGATGGCTTAGCAGAACCCTTGTCTGCAAGCTTCATTGTGTCGCCATTGTTATTTTCAAGTCTCCGGAGGCCTTTCTGTTTTAAACCCATCATCGCTGCTCTCAAAGCACCACCCACCTGCACTCAAGGGCTACCCTTGAGCCAGGTGGAAGTGTTGCTAAGGAACAGGGGGGAGATGCTGAGGTCCTGGCACAAAGGCTTCTGGCGGTGGGCTCTGAGTTTTAGTGCGCATGCGTACCGGCATGCGCGCGTACACGCCTATGTACATGTTATATGCAGAGGTCAGAGTACAGCTTCCTGGCATCAGGTCTCTCCTCCCTAGGCTCCAGGACTGAACTGCGCTGATCAAATTTGTGCACGAACACCATTAATCCACCTAGCTGCCTCCCGGGCTCATTTTCAATATCTCAAACTTTTTTCATTGCTACATTTTTTTCCCCCCTCCAAAAGAAAGTCTACTCTATTCCAAAGAAACTAGCATTCTGTGTGTCCCTGTTCCCTCTCTCACCTGTGACATTAAGCTCATTTTTTTTGAAGAAAGGTGGTTAAACACTTCCATCTGTGTTTTAGGATCTTTTATGTTGAGGGTGATATGAGCAGATATTGGGATCAGCGTGGGGAAATGAACCTAGTGTTCGGTGTTCCCAGGAGTCTCGGGTGCCTCAGGTCTACCTGTCTGCCTGTTTTTGTTTTTGCATGGGTGCTGGGATTTGAACTCAGATCCTCACACTTGCAGAGTGAATGTTCTCACCCACAGAGCCATCCCCCCCCCCCATGCAGAAACTTTAATAGTGGAAAACAGGAAACAAATTAAATTCCCAGCACAAGGGCCACAAGATGCNTCTGTTGCGTTCTAGTTCTTCTTTAGACTCCTCTATCAGCACACCCCCCCCCCCCCCCCCCCCCCCAGCCCACACCATTTCTTTTCTAAACGAGCGGCCCTAGAAGTGACTGTGGTGTCAGCTTAGGGTTGAATGAGAACATGACATTTTCTTGATAGAAAATAACAGAGAGGCACAGGCTAGCCAACAACTGAGACACAGGCCAACCTCAGACGTCCTTAATTGGGACCTTAATGGATTAATGTCTGTGGAAAAGTTCTTGTGGTGTGTAAAGGATTACATTTATAGATGTAAAGATGGTTTGGAAAAAAAAATATCCTGCATCTTTCAACATGAAGCCTCTTTAGTAAGAATATCAAGAACATGGGGTAAATAGGTGTCGGACTCTAGTGCCTGATGAGGGCCTTGTGTGTGCACTCTATGGCTGCACATACGCAAAACTGGACAGATGCTTCGAATTTCTAGTTGACTTGCCACTTTTTAAGTGAAATAATAAGAAAGCAAACATTACTTTTTAACTATTATCCAATGTCCAACAGTCTGTTCTTTGAAAATAGTTTCTAAGGGCGTGGAAACAGTGAAGTATCTTAAATATCCTTTTAAGAGGCCAAGAATCTGTGGGCTGGAGAGATGGCTCAGTGGTATAGAGCACTTGTTGCTCTCTCAGAGGATTGTGGTTCCATTCCCAGAACTCACACGGTGGCTCACAGCCCTCTGTAACCCCAGGTCCAGGTGATCTGATACCCTCTTCTCACCTCCCTGTGCACCAAGCACACACATGGAGCACAGATCTATGTGCAAGCAAAACACCCATACTGCATGTATGTATGTATGTATGTATGTATATGTATGTGTGTATGAATGTGTGTATGTGTATGTATGTATGTGTGTATGCATGTATATGTGTGTGTATGTGTGTGTTTAAAAGGCCCTGCGTTTGTAAACAAGCAAGGAGAGATATTTAAGGAGGTTTGGAGGGAAGAAAAAGCAGAGGAAATGGTGTAATCTAACCTCCAAAAATAAATAATTAAAAGATAAAAGGCTTATTTGAAACAAGCAGCCCCTTTTTCTCCTGTAGCCATCTTTGGGAGACAGGAGGGCTAGGCCGAGGGAAAAAGTGATTTTTAGTCTCTAAAATAAAACACTGAACTTTCATGTTTTTTTTTCTCATAATACTCTTCTAGGAGCTATTTTACAATTTTTTTTTATTATTATTATTATTATTATTATTATTATTTATTTTTATTGTCTATGTGTCTGGGTTTTACCTGCATGTGTATATGTGTGAGGTTATGGGATCCCCTGGAACTGTGAGCTGCCACATGGGTGCTGCAATTCGAACCCGGCTCCCCACCGCTGCACACACACTCTCTCTCTCTCTCTCCAGCCCCCTCCCCCCATTTCACAATCTTCTTTAAAACTTTCTTAATTCCCTGTACTAAGACAAGACTTGAATTTAAAAAGACAAAAACCAAATCCCAGTGTGAGGCCTGGTAAGGTGTCTTGGCAGGTGCTTGCCGCCAAGGCTGATAATGGTCTACGATCTGGCTCTGAGATCTATGTGGCTGGAGGTGAGTGATACTGGACTTTCACACATTGCCCTCTGGCCTCCACATGTGACCCCTTAGCACACACACACACACACCTGGCTGAGGTGGTACACATCCCTGTGCACGCAGTGGTGCTCCCTCTTCTGCACGTCCTCCCTCCAGGCTCATCCTCAGGTCCCGCAGCTTGTGTTCAGTAATGCTACTTTTAGCGCCACGCTAGAATGATTCATGAGAGCATGCTATGTAATAAGAGCCCAGGGTCATCCCCATTTCAGTTTGGGTATTAACTTAGCATGGAGAATCACAGCTTGCTTTCTCCTTGGCTTGTGCCCAGTAACGATACTACAACTTGCCTTAGTGATGAAAGTTTTTTAAAGATGCTTTTCCTGAAAGGAAAAGAAAAAGTTATCCAAAAAAAGAAAAAAAAAAAAAAAAGGAAAGGAAGGGAGGCGGTGAGGGGTTGGAAGTGTTAAAGCTGGTAGACAAAAGTAATATGATGTATTTATAATAGTGACCACCAGAGTGACATCTGGCACGGTGGATGGAAATGAAGATGGGAATCTGGGATTGATTTAGCCTGGGTTGAGGCTTCTATAAAGAAGCGAATAGCTTTAAATAACTAAGCTCTCTCACGGCCTGAAGAAGGTGGGAAGAGGAGTTGAAAGGCATATTCCCTGTGCAAACACAGAAACTAATTAATGTGTCCCGGACCTCCTCTGTGAGTCAGTTTTAACAGGATTGTAAATACGTGCTTGAGTGAGTTTTAACACAGTCTGTCAGAGGCTCTTGGCCTCTCTGTTTATCAATACTATCTACAAGATGTTTAACCACAGGGAGCTGGGGCCTTTATTAGGCAGTCAGCCTGCCAAGATGGCTGGGAACTAGTGACTTGGTGCCCTCGGGTTTTCTGAGGCAGCCTGAGTCTCTCTCCTCCCGGTGAGTACTGTGTTCCTAAAGGCACTTGCTCATAGACTTTGGCTGTGAAAAGGCCCAGTTCACGCGTGTCACCAGGAGCTCAGGCTAGGTCTGCTCTAAGGTGTAAGGAGGTAGGTGTCTGGTGTGTTTTGTTGAAGTGGAAGACAATGCATCTTGTTAAGCTGCCTAGGTTTCAGATGAGTTATTCAAGCCTTTCCACACTCTTACTATGTTCGCTTTGTCCGGGAGCAGCAGGGAGTAATGCACTGCACGGACCTCATCTTGGAATTAGTTTGTTTGTTTGCTTGTTTGTTTTTTTGATGGTGGTTTGTTTTGATTTCTGCAGCAATGGGGAATCAAAACCAGGACCTTGTGCACGGGCGATACCACTGAGCCACACATTCACTTTTTTTTTTTTTTAAAGACTTAAATGTGTATAAAATTGTAAGCCATCTGGTGTGGAGCTCCTTCTGTTGGTTCGTCTGCCTCTTGGTATATATGGCTTTACAGAACTTGTGTTTTACTGCTCTGATAGAATGAGTTTATTAATGCAGGAGAACCACATCGGGGGATAACATAGCTCACGAATGTGTCTGTTTTGTCTCTAGAAATCGAAGCCAAGGAAGCTTGCGACTGGCTGAGAGTGACGGGTTTCCCCCAGTATGCACAGCTGTACGAAGGTGAGCCCAGAATGCCGGCTTATTTGTTGTCATTGTTGTCATAATGCTGAGTTCATGCACAATACTGATCTAGGCGTTATTTGGAGACATTTTGCTATTTATTTATTTATTTTTGTGCTATGGGGTAAGTACCCATGATGCCAACCATTCAAAACGAAAGAAAAGTAGACCCTTGATAATAACGGAGTCATCTTGTTCCTCTGCAAAGAGCCACCTGTGTCCTGAAAACTCTATTGGTTTTTACATACTCATTTTCTGTGATTTTATTGAAGTTCTGGAAAGGTAAACTTGGTGTGATGTCTACCTTTTCAAAAAAGAAGAAAGGGTATTACGTAAATTTGATTTGTTTGTGTAATATTATACTAGGATTCCTCTAACCTGTGTGTTCCTGTAGCTCATTTTCTTACAGTAGACTACTGTATAATATTCCATCAAATAGATTTAAGACCATTCTTTCTATACTCTGGTTGCGGGGATCTCAGTTGTTTTTATTCTTATAAACTTTTACTTCTGAACACTGGTTGGGGCTATGCTTTGTTACATGTGCAGAATAATTTAGCTTGCATGCGAGGTTTCTGGTTAATGAAGGGCCAAGCCTATACTCTGTTTTGTAATACACAATTTTCCCACAGCCCGTGGGTTAGCTTTCACTCCTGTCAATAAAGCATAGACCCTGTGTGTTCGCATGTACTTGGACTTTAGATTTTACCATTAGATGGATTTTAAAAAAAGATTTATGGATTATCACTCCATTATAACAGTAACAAGCAGCTTTTTGTGTCATTAGGCTATGTATTTCAGTGTATGTGTGTGTGTATCTGTCTGTTTGTCTGTCTCTGTGTGTGTTTAACCAGTAAAGCCAATTGTTCTCCAAAGTTAGCTATGCCTTTAAAAATGATGTTTATCCAGTCACGTTGGCTTAGGCCTTCATGCCCAGCTTGTGGGAAGCAGAGGTAAGCAGATCTTAGGACCAGCCAGGTCTACATAGTGAGTTCGGGGCTGACCCGAGCTACACAGTGAGTCCATGTCTCAAAAAAAAAAGGACAAGATTTTGAAGAGTTCCTTGTCCTCCTGCCTTCTGACCCTTTGTCCCAAGTCTTCTCCTATATGTCACTCTTCTGTAAATTGTCTTGAGAGTAATAATACCTTTTCTGTGGCATTCGGTGTTTTTTGTTTTTTGTTTTTCTTAAGAAAAAACAAAAGGGTCTAGGAAGATGACTTAGTCAGCAAAGTAACTGTCACAAAATTGTGATGGCCTGGGTTCAGCTGCCTGACACTCATACAAGGGTGGTGCCTTGTATCTGTAATATACTCCAGGATCCATGAAGCTCACTGGCCAAACTGCCTGGCCTAAGTGTTGAGCTTTTGAGAGACTCTGTCTCAAGAAATGAGGTAGAGAGGTTCTGAAGAAGACAGAGGACATTGAACTCTGGCCTCCCTGTGCATATGCAAATCTGTGCACGAGCACCTACCGGAACACACACATGCACATGCATTCATTCATACACACACCGAGACAGGAAAAGTGAAGTTTAAAAGACCACCGGACGAATTTGCTCTCTTCGTCACTGTGATAAACAGTACGACCAAAAACAACTGGCAGAGACACGGGTTTACTTCATCTTACAGTTTATAGGCCATCACCGAGAGTAGGGCTGGAACTCAAGGCAGGAACCTGCGTGGAGGAACTGAGGCAGAGGCCGTGGAGGAGTGCTGCTTACTGGCTAGCTCTCTTGTCGTCCCCAGGACAACCTGTCCAAGGGGCCCCTCCCACCCCCACCCCCCACTTGCCTGCAGGCCAGTCTGACAGAGGCCTTTTCTCAGTTGTGGTCCTCTCAGATGACCCTGGCTTGTGTCAAGTTGACAGGACAATAGGGACAGAGAAGGAGCAGCCGTCTCTAACTCATTCTCTGGGTCTCTGGGTCTGCAGGCTGATGTGTACAGTGCATCCACTGAGATGCAGGAGCTGTTCCTTCAAAGGGGAGACCTAGTGTCCGGACACGAAGTCGTTTTATAATAATTACAACTTTAAAGTAGTGAACTTTATAGATTGGGAGATTTCAATTTTTATTATTTTTATTTTTAATTAAAATGTTTATACAATATATTTTGATCATGGCTTCCTCTCTCCCAGATCCTCCCTAACTCCCTCCCTACCCACCCAACTTCATAACTTCATATTCTCTCCCCCCCTCTGTGTGTGTGTGTGTGTGTGCCTGTTTGTCTGTCTCTGTCTGTCTGCCTGTCTCTGTTTCTCTCTTCTGTCTCTCTTTCATCTCCTCTCTCTCTCTCTCTCTCCTCTCTCTTTCTCTCTCTCTCTCTGTGTGTGTGTGTGTGTCTGTCTGTCTGTCTGTCTCTGTCTGTCTCTGCCTCTTTCCTCTCCTCTGTGTGTGTGTGCGTGTGTGTGTCTGTTTGTCTGTCTCTGTCTGTCTCTTCTGTCTGTCTCTCTTTTCTCTCTCTCTCTCTCTCTCTCTCTCTCCCTCTCTCCCGATACAGTTAAACTCTTTCTGCCTCCTCTTCTGTAGTGAGCCCCAAGGGGAGAGATTTGATGGAGACATGCCATTTAAGGCTGAGCTCCAAGGTTTCCACTCTGCATATTTAGCTGTGAGTCTCTGTGTTTGTTCCCTTTTGCTGCAGGTTGAAGCTTCTTGAGAAAGGCACTGGTCTGTGAGTAGAGATCAAAATATCATTAGAAGTCTTTTTGTTTTTAAGATCAGTAGTATTTGCTTTTACCCAAGGTCCCTGGGCTCTCTAGTCTCAGATTCATGGTCATCCCAGCACGGTCAGGCATGTCTTCCGTCTCATGGAGTAGGCCCACAAGTTATGAGCTCCCATTGCCCTAGCATATCTTGCAGGCAAGACACGACTGCAGGTCAGAGGGTTTGTGGCTGGACAGGTATTTACTTCCCTCTTTTGGCAGGGTACAGAGTACCTTCTTGTACCAAAGACACTAGAACATACGGGTGACTCTTGACTTTGACATTCTGTAATAGCTTACCGTCCCTCAATTTCACAGCCTATCCGAAATTTCTCATCATCCTGTTATTTTGACACTCTCCTTAATGTGGTGGAGTTTCTTGTCTTCAGACAGAACTCCTGACCTACTAAAAGGGCTTTGGAGATGGAAGCTGTAACAGGACTTGTGACTTTTCTAATTTACAGCTCTCCTGGAGATAAAAGTAATTGGATTTTGCGGCGGCGGGCTTTTGTTTTCCTCTTTAAGAATTCCATTTCCGTCAGTTATGTCCATTTGAGGTGCTACTATTGGGTGGCACCTTCTTGCGCCTGTTGGTTTTTGTAAATCCAATTTCCAGCCCCTTTCTTACTCCATTCTCCCGGTTTGGTACCTGGGGACCTACCCACATCATCTGAAAGGGAAACTGACTCTGGAGTGCACCCTGCTGAGATCTAAGCAGTCATTTCCCACCTCATCCTGCCCATGCCAGGTTAACAAGCCATACACATACATCCAGAGCCCAGCAGCCCACAGATCCTTCATCTTTCTATTAGCTCTATTTGGAACCTGGACATTGGTAATTCCTGCCTCTAAACCCTACCCGGAAGTTGGGTTCAGGCCGTACTTGTGTCGTCAGCAAAACCATCGTCTTTTAAAATCCAGTTCCTTCAGAAAACATTCTGAGCAAGTAAGAGAAATTGGAGTTCTTGGGTTCCTCCTCCAAGCCATCACTGGGTGTTTTTAGAAGACAGAACTGTTCATTTGGATCAGAAAACTGACCTTCGGCACCGCACAGGAAGTTAGAAGTGGCTCAAATAGCTTGGCTGCTTTTCCACATAGGTATAACAGACAAGAGAAATAATACTTTGCATTCCTATGTATAGGTTTCATATTATATATTACCTACAAATATATTCTCTGATTTGGCTTTATTGTTTAGTAAACTCTGAGTCCCCCAAAGGCTATGTGGTCTCGGTTCTGTTTAGTAATTCGCATTCCTATTCACGGTTAGTCTTCACTGTGTGGTCATCCCTCTGTCTACTGAGGGAGACGTATAAGCTTGGAGTACCATGGTCCATGCATATCTTCTTAGTCACTGAGCTGAAACTGTGTCCTGGGTCTGCATATATTAATCATCAGGGTAAGGGTCATCTAACCCTTGCCTCTGGAAGAAAGGGCCACTAATGCTGAGATAGCTTTCCTAGTTGTTTTTGAAAAGATGCTGTAAATGTTATCCCTAAATTCCTAAGGGGGGTGCCTTAGGAATTAGGAATTCTGTATCATTCTGTAAATCCAGTGATTATGAGCTAGAAAATGTTGAAGTCAATCTGTCAACTCAGGAACAAGGGTGTAACTAGTTAGCTATGGCTCCCAGGCCTACCTAGCTGTAACATTTCCTCTTCAAAGCTCAGGGGAATTGTGTATGTAGATGTTGATGATGGTGATAATGATGGTGATGATGATGATGGTGATGATGATGATGGTGATGATGACCCTGATGGGATAACGGCTTCTGCCCCTTGGTGACGCAGAGGAAGCACACACTTGTGATACTGTGTGTGCTTTTTACTGGGAACCCCAGAAGTCAACATCAATAGCTGAACTGCACAGGAGGGTAGCTTGCTTTTTACCCAGTAGAATTTTGGAGCGATGGTCATGTTTCTGTCATTCCTGGGTGTCTTCCTTCTTCCTGGTCTACAGGATGCATTTATCCATAGGGTTTCACTGTAATTATGGCTGGTGTGAAACCTCTATGTGTACCGTGCAAGCTTGAAATTCAGAGATCTACCTGCCTCCACTGTGATTAAAGACATGTGCCACCATCATGTCTGGTAATTGAAGGGAGTTTTATTTCTAAACCTAGAACCAAGGAGTATATAATTTTTTTTTAATTTTCTTTTATCTTTTTTTCTTTTCTTTTTTTTCTTCCTTTCTTTTTCTTTTTCTTTTTCTTTTTTCTTTTTTTTTTTTTTTTTTTTTTTTTAGGGTTTCCGGAGGTTTTTTTTTTTTTTTTTTTTTTTTTTTTTTTTTTTTTTTTTTTTTTTCTTTTTTTTTTTTTTTTTTTTTTTTTTTTTTTTTTTTTTTTTTTTTTTTTTTTGGTTTGGATAGAGAACCAGGCATGGAGGTGTATGCTTTTTTTTTAAAGATTTATTCATTTTTTTTATGTATATGAGTGTAGCCGTCTTCAGATACACACTAGAAGAGGGCTTCGGATCCCATGACAGGTAGTTGTGAGCCACCATGTGGTTGCTGGGAATTGAACTCAGGGCGTCTGGAAGAGCAGTCAGTGAGTGCTCTTAATCGCTGATCCATCTCTCCAGCACTTTTTTAAATTTTCAACTGACACACAGTAAGTAGCCCTGTGTGGGGCCATCAGAACAGAGTACTCAGCATCCCAGAGTTTTACGGTTGCTTTGCCTAGGCGAGCTTTCAGTAACCTCTCCCTCCTCGCCATTTTGAAAAAAGACAGCGATGGTCACTCATAGGCATCTTAGTAGCGGCACAAGATGTCATTACAAGTTATTCCTCCCCCAGCTTCCTGTCTGTACCTGGTAAACAGCCTCTGTCCACCCCTCCCCCTAGGGTCCTCCATATTCCCAGGCTCCACTCTGTTCAGTCTCCTTACAGGACTCTTTTCAGACCTATGCAAGTGGTTCATTGTTCTGAGAGAACTGGACTCTTACAGATGTGGGGGTGGGGGGGCTTGGGTGCTCCTGTTTTACAGTAACTTTAGAGTTAGTCCTTTGTTTCACTGGGACTTAAAAAACCCTTGGCTTGCCATATGGCCGTGCTAATGTTTGTTTTAAAATAGCATATCCTGAATTCTCTGCAGTCCATGCTATCATGTAAATGGACCAGCCCCTCCAGCTGCCCCGGGCCATTGTTCGATGTCTTTCCTGGCCTGGGTTCTGGTTTGTTTTTTGCTTTTTTTTTTTTTCCCTCCGTGGTCCCTTGTTAGCAAGGACATTTTTTTGGTTCAAGCCACATAACAAAGGAGACTCCTGGCTGGATCCATTCTATCTTAAATTATAACTTACGGTGGGCATTTACTGCCTTCTGAACCACTTCTGCAACAAAAAAAGCAACCTTGGAGGTTCTAAAGTGCTTTAGAGGTGATTTAGACCAGCACAGAGAGTCATACGCTGTTTCATGCGTCCACACAGCTGGCTAGGAAATGTGGGCCACAGATACTCAGCATCATGCCAGGATAGTCTAATTTGTCAAGATCCTGGGCTCTCAACAAACGTCCTTGTTTTTACTCTTCCTACAGATCTCCTGTTCCCTATTGATATTGGGCTGGTCAAGAGAGAACATGATTTCTTGGACAGAGACGCCATCGAGGCTCTCTGCAGGTAACCTGACAGTTTCCTTTCTTTTAAAAACACGGTACTTCATTCAATCTCTGCACTTGGGAGGCAGGCGCAGGCCCCAAGCCAAGTTCAAGGCCAACCTTATCTACAGTGTGCAGTTCCAGGGCTGCACGGAGACCCTGCCTCAGTAGAGAAAAAAAAAAAAAAAAAATGGTAGCGGTCTCTCAGACTTGGTCTGCTTTATTTTAAACCACATGAGGTCTTGGATTATCAAGTGATTCAGTGATTGATGGTGCCGTGCTATAGACCGTTTGACGAACGCTAAAGTAAAATTCTGTTATGTAATAGTGCCGCTGAAATAGCATCCAATGCTGTCCTTGGAGGCCCTCAGGTAGCACCATCCCACATTTTGTTACCATTTGACAGCAAAGGCAGCAACCTTTCTGAAGAGTTCATGGAACTGACCACAGGTACCGTGAGGGAGTCAAAGCTACCACTGTGTGGAGTGGAATCAGAGTGTCACGGGCAGGGCTAGGAGGTAGAGCCGGGCAGGGTTGTCCTGGAATTCCAAGGAGGCTCCTTAGGACCTCTAGCTGCCCCCAGGTAGAGTGCTGACAGGATTAAGTAGGCCGTAAACTCACTGAGCACGGGCTTTTAATGTACAGGAGATAGGCAGTAAACCTGCATTGATGTGAACTCTGAATAAAGCTGTCAGAGGTGCCATTCAGAGCGCTGGTTGCTCCCCAGGCTGAAAAGCGCCGAGTGGAGTTTTAAGAGAAGTGAACAGTAATAAAATCCTGAGGCTACACAGGCTTCAGATAATCCTCTCAAACCCCGGATGACATTTTCAGTTCACCTCCCATTAGTCATCTCTTTGTAATTTTTCTCAAAACTGGAAAGCCTTCGTAGCCCTGTCCTAGGGAAAATAATATGCAGAGGCAGAATTCACATGTTGGGTGCAAATGTAAAGTTACAGTCAGTTCTCTTCTCAATGACTTAGTAAAAGACCGTGTGTGTGTGTGTGTGTGTGTGTGTGTGTGTGTGTGTGTGTGTGTGTGTGTATGTGTGTGCAAGTGCTTACAGAGGCCAGAGGTTAGAATACAGTGTCCTCCAGTGCTGTTTTGTGCCTTGTTTTTTGAAGCAAGGTCTCCTTGAACCTGGAGATGTGTGTGTGTGGGGGGGGTGTTATGTGTGTGGGGTGTGTGTGTGGGGGGGTGTTATGTGGGGTGTGGGGGGGTATGTTTGTGGGGGGGTGTATGTGTGGTGTGGTGTGTGTGTATGTGTGTTATGTGGGGTGTGGGGGGGTGTATGTGTGGTGTGTGTGTATATGTGTTATGTGGGGTGTGGGGGGGGGTTGTTTGGTGTGTGTGTGTGTGTGTGTGTGTGTGTGGTGTGGTGTGTGTGTGATGTGTTCACCAGTTCTTCTCCCTGCTGTGATGCCTGGCTTTTACCTGGATGCAGGGATCCCGTTGGGCCCTCAGGCTTGCCATGACTGGGCTCACCATCCAGTTCCTAATTTCAGTGTCTACTTTAACTGGGGGGAAGCATCTTAAGGTGAAATGATGTCTGTCTGGTGTTTCTTTTCCTGTGTATGTGAAGAATACAATAATGGCTGTGAAAGTTATATACACACACCACACACATCACACACACACCATACCACACACAGACCACACACACATACACACACACACCACACACACACACACACACACACACACACGTTCTTACATGATGTTGTCTGAAGCAGTAAGCTTGAATAGTGAGGTTGGGGGGAAAGATAGAGGTTATATGTTTAGGATAGCGTATGGAAAAAGACTAGATTTCGTAGTTTGTGAGAAGTAAAGAAGAAACCCTATTTACCCCCAAGAAACAATGTGTAGCTTTCGTTAGATGTGTCCAGGGGTATGCACACATTTTTCTGGGAAAAGCAAGTTAGTGTTCATCTGGAGTGAGCCATGTCACCAGTGCCTGCCTTTTTGGAGTGGGCAAGGAGTCAGCGCCTGGAAAGGGACCCGCCTGCCGCGGACAGTGTAGAGATCCTTTCGTGCTTAGCTGTGTGGCAGGATTAATGTATTCTCAAGTCATCAGTGCTGGTAATGCATATGAATGAGCTCATTTGGAAGAGGCATCTTTAGAAATTCTTGAGCTTTGTGTTAGATCACCCATCATCTCACACATGTTAAGCCACTTTGGGAGTCGGCCTTCCGAACCACATCAGCAGCTTAGGAATTTCTGGGTCAGGAAAATACCGTGGCAGTATTTCAGCCCCCAAAGAGTTGCGATTTAAATTCTTGAAGAAATTTTTTTTTTTCCTGGAACATCAGTCCGAAATCAACTTTTTTCCTTTTTTAAAAAGAAAAAGATATACTGTACAGTTTGACTTACACTTGGCTCTGAACACCGTAACCTGAGAGGAGAAGCCGCCTCCCATAGAAAAAAGACTAGACCTATACAAAGAAAAACCTGAGGGAAAGTAGTGCTTTATCTGTGTTCAAACATGATCATGCATTCTGGGTCAGCTAACATCCGTCACACAAGTGAGGTGTAATAGTTTAAAACAAAAAGGTTGAAGGATGTGTGCAAAAGACCAGACTTAAATTTCCATTTTTCCTTTTTTGTTTTTTGTTTGTTTGTTTGTTTGTTTGAAGGGAAATTCTTATTCAGTGTGTAGGTGCTCACTATCATCTCAACCCTGGGGAGACAGAGAGAAAAAACAAAAAACAACAACAAAAACTAGTAATTCAAAGCCAGTCTGGGCTACACAGCAAGTTCATCCCTCAAAAATTTACTTTTTAATTAAAAGAGAGAAATTATTCCGAACACATTGAAATAGTCGTTGGAGTAGTGGGAGGAAGCCCAAGGCCCTTGTCCATGTGGTCACACATAATAGCAGTGAGTTGGGCTTTCATAGAAGGGTACACGTGGGAACCTTAGGCAGACTTCAGGAGCCCTCGCTTGTGTTCTTTCTGATCCTTCACCTAGTGCATATGCCTACTGCACAGATTTCCTCCGGATTTGAGCACTGGGACTTTCTTTCTAAAATATAAAGTTCAGTAATGACCAAAAATTATAATGATTAGGCTAGTAGGCTTTTGTTAATCTTTTTAAAAATTGTATGTGTTGTGAGTATTTTACCTCATGCACAGTGTATGTACCGTGCCTGAAGAAAGAAGAAAACATTAGCTTCCCCTGGAACTGGAGTTAAAGATGGTTGTGAGCCACCGTGTAGGTGCTGGGATTTGAACTCAGGTCCATCTGGAAGAACAGCCAGCGCCGTTCGCCACTGAGCCGTCTCTCCAGCCCCCTGCCCAGTGTTCTTAAAGTGTTAGTCTAAGGTAGCAGAGGACTTGTTCCCTTGGGGAGATTCTTCGCCCTCACTCTGGCTAGCTTGACTGATAACCTAAACCCATCGAGGAAGCTCTGATCACGAGCAAGCTCTGCTCCGGACCGGAAGAGTGTTCAGTGTGTCTCAAAGCACGTACTGATGGTGTTGTAAACCATGAGCCATGCTGAGATGGCTCTTGTGAAATGTCTTCCCATGGCTTCAGGAACATTTCAGACCGCTGTTTTCCTTCAGAGTTAAAACTGATTCCTTCTACCAACACGGGGAAAGAATTGTGAACATCAGCTAGTAGTCGTCAAATGAAAAAAAAAAAACAAAAAACTACGTTGTCTGTCACTGTCATCTTCAGTATATACTTTGTCCCCAAACCACCATGACATGCCAAAGCCATGTCAAGCATTGCAGAGACATTCTAACCTTGCTGCTCTTACTGTTCAGCTTAAAAAGAAGCAAGTACTGAGTTCGAGGCCAGCCTGGTCTACAAAGTGAGTTCCAGGACAGCCAGGGCTGTACAGAGAAACCCTGTCTCGAAAAACCAAAAAAA
>NC_034608.1:53676416-53687593 GCF_900095145.1 Mus pahari | reverse complement strand
GTGAAGACACATTGAGAAAGTAGGTGTTCTAAAGGCAGGAAGAACACCCTCCAGGAAGCTTCTGACCTCAGCCTCCACCTCCAGCCCCAGCCTCCAGCCCCAGCCTCCAGCCCCAGCCCCAGCCCCAGCCCCAGCCCCAGCCCCAGCCCCAGCCCAGTGCACCAAAGCTCTTGAAGCTTTGACACTGCACCTTTGGCTCCATCTGTCTTGAAAACAGACCCTAGGCGCCCACGAGATAAGACCTGCACATTCCTGCTGGGCCCTTGCCTTGGGTGGTGGCAGGGTCAGAATGCCCAAGGCCACAGATGGTTACTGATAGCGGTATCTCAGCCACCGACTTGAACGCTCCTACTTCAGGTCCACTTGGCTGGCCTTTCTATTTTTTTCTTTTCTTTTCTTTTTGGCCATTGTTAATACTTGTTTCACAACCAGCTGTAGAGGTTGCTGTGTTTGGGCAGCAGAGCCACTGTGTTTTACTCCTGGGTTCTTGGACAAGATTCCTGAGCTCTCTAAGCCCTCTCCCGCTTTTGTCTCTTATAAAATGAAGATAAATCGTAGTATCTGTTGCATAAGGTTGTCAGAGGACTGAAGACGAACCAGTGCCTTACCCAAAGACAGTGGCAGTTCACCTAGTTAGAACCATATTTTAATTCTTGGTAGACATAACACGACTGTATGTATCTATGTGGTAGCAAGTGATGTTTCAATATTTGTGTGTAAGGTGTATGACCAAATCATGGGGGTTAACATATCCGATAGCTTATACGTTTATCATTTCTTGTCTGGAGTATATGCAAATTGGCTATTTTAAAATATAAAATTAATGTTAACTATAGTCACCCTGGTATGCCAAGTCCCCCTGCATTTGCTGCCTGCCTCTTTTCGACTTCTTGTCCCTTCCCAGCTTCTGGTGACCATCTTTCTGTTCTCGTCTATGAAATGAATTTCTTCTTTGGTCAGAGCTACTACCTTATGTCCCTAGTACCCCCCTGTAAGTCTGAGGGTCCTATTCTTTGAAGAGCCTAGAGAATGCCGGTGAGTGAGGGGACAATCATTGAAAAACCACAGAAACCCAGAGGAGGAAGTGTGGCCTTCAGGGACACCATGCCGTTAGACTGGTGCCGCCAACCTAAAAAGTTAAAGTTGACTTTTCTCAAACCAACCTCCTGAGTCTTTTGTTGTTTGGCTTAAACTGGCGTGTGTGAAGTTACCTCCACCTCCCCAACCCCCATGGGCCTCCATGCCTAGTAAATTTGGTTATAAACACCACTCAGCCATTAAAGCCCCAATGGAGCCGAGTGGAGATTTGATTACAGGTTTGATTAATGAAACCCAGATCTAAGACTGACTTAACCATCGCTCATTCTTAAAGCTGTGAAAAAAAAAAAAAAAACTGGGGGAGTGAAACCTTACATTTGGTTGTGTCGTTTAACTGAGACCCCTCAGCAAGGGACCCTACACCCTTCTGAGCTTCCAGTGTCTCTCAACCGTCCTTCCCTCCCCTCTCTCCCCTGCCCCCTTTCCCATGCAAGGAGAGGTTTTTCTGAGTGTGTTGGTATTCTGTTTTATCTCTGTTTATTCTATAAACAGGCTTCCACATAATCTGTGGAATCAAAGGCAGGCTTATCAGGCTGCCGAAATACTACCTATCCTGGTGCATCCAAGATGTCAGAGCAGGACCCGGGAGATAAAGCCTAGCAGGGCACAGGACCAGTTCCAAGTGGGGGGAATTAAGCTTAGTGCTCTTATTCCTTGAAAAAAAAAAGTAAGGTTGCATCTTGGGAAAGAAATTAAAGACTGTGTGTGTGTGTGTGTGTGTGTGTGTGTGTGTGTGTGTGTGAGAGAGAGAGAGAGAGAGAGAGAGAGAGAGAGAGAGAGAGAGAGAGAGAGACGTTTATGAGGCAACAAGCAGACATGTTTAAAAAGGAAGACTTTGGTGATGATCATCTGGAAGATTCTAGAAAGAACTGAGGCCCAGGGACCTGTCACTCACACTTTGCACACTAGTTATCGGTTAGTTAACGGGTGCTATTGTTTTTTTTTTTTCTCCTGTGACTTTTAATGAAGCTGATTGATTGATTGATCGATTAATGACTGATCGATTATGATTGATCAATTGATGATTGATCGATCGGTTGATTGATTGGTTTCCATTGTGCTAAGGATTGAACCTGAAGCCTTGTGTGTCCTTCGCAAGTACCAGATCACTGAGCTACTCTACCATCCCCGTTTCTCTAATGTGGTTAAACTGGTATCACCAGTGATTGGGGGCAACATGTTCAAAGCTACAGTTTGACTCCCATTTCAGAGGGGACTGTGGTCCAAAGGCCTGTTTGAGCTCAGTGAGAATTTTAAAATAATCATTTGTGCAATTGCTGTTGATACTGAAAACACTCTTCTGATAGGACTGAGTACTAAAGAGGGTTGGAACTTCGCCTCTGTATAATAAATTCAAGCAATAAAAGTCACCTTCTGACATGGAAATTTCTAAGGCCCATTGTCCTTCTTAATGCTTACTTGAGTGAGAAGGGTGCACTGAGTGTTTTGCCTGCAACCTTTCCCAGTTCCTACTGCTGTCCTGTTGCCCTTGAAGTGGACCTGCCACTGATGCTATAGCATGCCATCTAATGGTACAAGAAATAGAAAGGCACCTTTGAGTGAGACAAGCTTTTTTGGGGAATAGAACTCACTAGCTAGACCAGGCTGGCCCCCAGCTCACAGAGATTCACTTGCCTCTGCCTCCTGGGTATTAATTAAGATTAAAGATGTGTACTACCATCTCGGGACTCCATTACCTACTATGTAATGGAAGTATAGCATACTTGCCTAAACTAGAAATGAGTTCAGAGAAGCTCATATTGTAAGGGTCAGTTGTTCAGCAGACGTATCTGCCTGCCTGCCTGCCTACCCATTCGTGGTTCCTTTCTCTGCTCACGGCCTTTCTCTGCTCTGTAGGCGATTAAATACTCTAAACAAGTGTGCAGTCATGAAGCTGGAGATCAGTCCTCACCGGAAGCGAGTGAGTACCAAAATTACACACGGGGGGTAAAGCGGGGAAGGGCTGGGGGAGGGCTGGCAGGGCAGGAACAGCAGGAACACTAATCAAGATAGAACCTTACGCTCTGTAAAAGGTCCTGTTTGTCCATTCCTCGCACGTTAAAACCCCTATTTGGAGTCAGCGTTGGATGGTGGCATCTATTGCTCTGGACTTGAAGAAATCTGTTTCTTTTCCCAGTGAACTCCATGGCTACTGCCATGTGATTCAAAGCATGAAGCCTATTGAATCTCCAGAGGAATTTCACATTGCTCCCTAGAGGAAATAAAGTTAGCATTCTTTAGGACCTCTTCCTGTTTCTCCATCTCAAAGCTGTCAAGATGAAAGGGGAAGGCTGGCTTGGGGGATACTGTAGGAGATGTGGATTGTGAGGGGGCAGGGAGAAGCCGGGACAGGAAATCCCATACACTCTGTCAGTGGTGGTGGGTCACACAACAGTTATTTCTGGGTAAGAGCTATGAGACCTTGGAAAGGGTGAGGCAGAGCTCATCAGTGAGGGACTGGTGCTGAAAATTAAAGAGGAATACATTTGCCCAAAAGGACGTACTCCTGTTGAGAGTATACAGTCCGTCTGGGAAGTTAAACCTTTTACGTGTGTGATCTGGAATGGCGGTGTCCACTGAGCCCGACAGAGAGTCTCCACATTGGTGTGTGATGCTGTGTACGCAGTGTCTTAACAAACTGGGCTTCCCTCGTGAGATTTTCTACGTGAATGGCAAGGATGGTCAGCAGGCTGAGTGGTGTCTTCTAATTTCCCTTCAGAAAGGGAATAAATAGTCAGGTGTTCTGCCACAGATGGCTCGCTATAGCGACTTCGGTTCTTTTAAGGAAATACCTTGTCTTTCCCTTTAGGTACCTAGAGCCCTCAGCTGCCATTCTGCTGTTTGAAACTAGCTTTTTTTTTTTTTTTTTTAAATTGCACACGAGTATATATAAACACACTCTGTCAACAGGCAGTTAAAGTGGAGGCAGTCCAGAGGGAGTCCCATGGCTGTTGACTCCGGTTCCAGTTCAGAATATTTTGCATGCTTGGAATTTTCGCCCATCTCAGAGGTCCCCTTTGTGAGCGATTAATGAACGGCCTGACGAGCCAGGGTTTCAATAAAATAACTTGTTTAGCTGGAAACACTTGGTCAGACTTCTGTTAAAGTCTTTACATCTGGGCTGGTGAAATGACGGTCGGCCTGTTGCCACGCCTGAAGACCCAGTTCTGTACCCAGGACCTACATGACAAGGAGAAAACTCACCCTGACTGGTAGTCTTCTAAACATGGCATGAACATCCATATACATCCAGACATATACACATACATGCAAACACATTCTCTAAATAAAGTAATAATAATGCCTTTTATTTTTAAGGACTTATTTATTATATATAAGTACACTGTAGCTGTCTTCAGACACACCAGAAGAGGGCATCAGATCCCATTGCAGATGGTTGTGAGCCACCATGTGGTTGCTGGGTTTTGAACTCAGAACCTCTGGAAGAGCAGTCAGTGTTCTTAACCACTGAGCCATCCCTCCAGCCCAATAATAATGTCTTTAAATCCATCTTTGTTACTTAAAAGAAGTGAGTAATGGACACTGGGAATATCCTTTGGGTTGCGGCCTGGCCCTTAACCTGTGTTCTGCCTTCTGCCCCCTGCTTGGCCCAGCACATAAATGGCTTCATTTTGTGTTTTCAGAGTGAGGATTCAGATGAAGATGAGCCTTGCGCCATAAGCGGCAAGTGGACTTTCCAGAGGGACAGCAAGCGGTGGTCCCGCCTTGAAGAGTTTGACGTCTTTTCCCCAAAGCAGGATCCAATTCCCGGGTCCCCAGACAACTCTCGTTTGCTAAGCGCCACAAGCCACGAAAGCATGCTGACAGACCTCAGCGAGCACCAGGAGGTGTCCTCTGTCCGAAGCCTCAGCAGTACCAGCAGCAGCGTCCCCACCCACGCAGCCCACAGTGGGGATGCCACGACACCCCGAACCAATTCCGTCATCAGCGTCTGTTCTTCCGGACACTTCGTAGGCAACGATGACTCTTTTACCAGCCTGCCTTCTCCCAAGGAACTGTCCAGCTTCAGTTTTAGCATGAAAGGCCACCACGAGAAGAACACCAAGTCGAAGACGCGGAGCCTGCTCAAACGCATGGAGAGCCTGAAGCTCAAGGGCTCCCACCACAGCAAGCACAAGGCGCCTTCCAAGCTGGGGTTGATCATCAGTGCTCCCATTCTGCAGGAGGGTATGGATGAGGCGAAGCTGAAGCAGCTGAACTGTGTGGAGATCTCAGCCCTCAATGGAAATCACATCAACGTGCCCATGGTACGGAAAAGGAGCGTGTCTAACTCCACCCAGACCAGCAGCAGCAGCAGCCAATCAGAGACCAGCAGCGCCGTCAGCACACCCAGCCCGGTCACCAGGACCCGGAGCCTCAGCACCTGTAACAAGCGGGTGGGCATGTATCTAGAGGGCTTCGACCCTTTCAGTCAGTCCACCTTGAACAACGTGACAGAGCAGAACTATAAAAACCGTGAGAACTACCCAGAGGATACGGTGTTCTACATTCCCGAAGACCACAAACCCGGCACCTTCCCTAAGGCCCTCTCCCATGGCAGTTTCTGTCCCTCGGGAAAAAGTTCTGTGAACTGGAGGACCGGAAGCTTCCATGGCCCTGGCCATCTCAGCCTACGGAGAGAAAACAGCCACGACAGTCCTAAGGAGCTGAAGAGACGCAATTCCTCCAGCTCTCTGAGCAGCCGCCTGAGCATCTATGATAACGTACCGGGTTCGATCCTGTACTCCAGCTCGGGAGAACTGGCCGACCTGGAGAACGAGGACATCTTCCCTGAGCTGGACGACATTCTCTACCACGTGAAGGGGATGCAGCGGATAGTCAACCAGTGGTCTGAGAAGTTTTCCGACGAGGGAGACTCGGACTCAGCCCTGGACTCTGTCTCTCCTTGCCCGTCATCTCCAAAACAGATACACCTGGACGTGGACCATGACCGAAGGACACCCAGTGACCTGGACAGCACAGGCAACTCCCTCAATGAGCCGGAAGAGCCCACTGATATCCCCGAAAGAAGAGACTCGGGGGTGGGGGCTTCCCTGACCAGGTGTAATAGGTAAGGAAGGGTCTGCTTGGTGGGATTGAGTCTGCTATTTGCAGTCCTGTAAATTCCAAGGGACAGGGTCCAACCAGGAGACCCTAACAATCCCAAAGGGGGCAGAGTATTATAAACTGGGTGTGAACCTTTGGTCATCAAAGATGCAGACAGCGGACCCTGGAAGATGGTGGTGTTTGAACCGTCTAATCAGGCTTTATCCACCATGGGGTGGGTGTACTTTAGAAGCGGTTAAAGTACATGTACCTTGATTCTCCTGCAGTTCCAGATCTTCAGACTCTGCCAGGCACAGACGAGATAGACTCAGGGAAGAAACCGTCTTCTCGTCATTATACCCTGAGCAATAGAGTGTGACCGTGAACTACTAGCAGGTTGTTAGACGCAATCTGGCTTGTAAACTTACAGTAAATGGGGAGGGTGCCCCCGATATGCGTAGGTAGACACTAGCCATCTTCTCTAAGAGGCCTGAGCATACTGAGTCCACATATCTGCAATGTTCTGGAACCAACCTTCAGGGCTTCCGTAGGAAGGACGGGGGGGGGGGGGGGGGGAAGGTCAGTGCAATGATCTTGGTCCCTGTGAGCAGCCAATGATCAGAGATTGGTCCCGGCTCACTGCTTTCCCCCCTGTTCTCTTGCAGGCACAGACTGAGGTGGCACAGCTTCCAGAGTTCCCACCGGCCGAGCCTCAACTCCGTGTCTCTGCAGATTAACTGCCAGTCCGTGGCCCAGATGAACCTGCTGCAGAAGTACTCGCTCCTGAAATTGACGGCCCTGTTGGAAAAGTACACGCCTTCCAACAAGCACGGCTTCAGCTGGTAAGAGAGCTAAGTGTGAAGCGAGCGAGCAGTCACCCCCTTGGGGGATGCCATCACGCTCCCTGAGGTTGTCCCCAGCACTAAGCATAGGACCATTCTGTCCTCTGTCAATGTCCCCAATCCATCAACCTTTAGGCAGGTGGTCGTCTCCACATCCTCCAGGCTTATGTTCTCAATGCTGCTCAAACTCCTGGAGCCTCGGAGAGTTAACTGCAAGACTGCTTGGTTGGGTTTTCAGTCGTTTCCTTGTGAGATGCCTTCAGGCCCTTGTTCATGCTGAGCCCACACTCCATCACACTGTTGGTCAGTTTTGATTGAAGGTTTTGAGCATGACCTGAGAAATCTACCTGTGTTAAAACAGTTGGGGGGTTTTATTTTGAGTTTGGGTTTTTTTTGCTTTGTTGGGTTTTTTTTTTTTGGGGGGGGGGGTGCTTTCTGGCAAAAATGCTCAGGGAGTAATAGAGTTAAGTGGTTAGCTATACTATCTTACGTATATACTGTTTCTTTGTGTTTGAGTTTGGGGATTTGTTTTTTATTTTTTAAGAATTATTTATTTTATGTACATGAGTACACTGTAGCTGTCTTCAGACACACCAGAAGAGGGCATCAGATCCAATTACAGATGGTTGTGAGCCACCATGGGGTTGCTGGGATTTGAACTCAGGACCTCTGGAAGAGCAGTCAGTGCTCTTAACCACTGAGCCACCTCTCCAGCCCTTTGGGTTTTTTGTTTTTTTGCTTTGGTTGGTTTGTTCGTCTGTTTTGGTGTCTTAAGACGGGGTCTGTCTGTTTTATAGCTCTGTTAATCCCAGAACTCATAACTATATATAGCAGGCTGGCCTTGAACTCAGGAATTCACCTGCCTCTACCTCCTGAGTGCTAGGATTAAAGCCATGTGCCACCATGCCCCACCACAAAACAACTATATTTTAAAAGTTGGAATGTATTAGACGTCTAACTCTTCATAATCTTGAAGCCTCAGCCTTGAATGTAGAGTGTAAGATGTGGACAGTCGGGCTGGATGGGTCATGGGCAAGACATAATCCCTGTCCATTGTCATGGTTCAAAGACAAGAACTGTATCTGGATCCAGGTCTCTGTTTTGAAGTGTCGCAGGTGTCCCTGAACCTTTTCCCTCCTCGTCAGGGTGCTCGCAGTCCAATTGTTAGAAAAACAGACGCAGCCCTTATCAGTGGAACGCTCTGTGACCAGCGGAAATGGCTTGAGATCGTCTGAGGCAGGGTCCACTGCTCCTTGATTCTCTGACTCCTCGCTCCTAGGAAAGTCCAGGGGTTGTAGCTGTGCCTTCAAAGCACCTCCCTAACCAAGGCAGTTACTTGAGCCTCACTAAATACAGAAGTTGTTTGTTCTGAATGACAGAAATACGTATTGACCCATTTATCCCAGAATGCTTCAGATTCTCAGTGGGGAGTGTAATGTGTTCTTTCCACATTCCACAGCCCGGGCTCTTCACGCACAACAAAGCGGGGCATTATGCACACTTCTGCCGCAGCACCCTACGCCTAACTGTATGGAAATACAAATCTGGCTCTACTCTCCAGCCTTTTCCTTTTCTAGAGCCATCAAGAGTGGCCTGTCACGGCCTCAGGCAAGCGCCCAGAAGGCAAGGCAGTTGGCTAGAAAACAAGGCAGTGGTCTCCCTCTGTGCTTAGAGTAATATTTTCCTCACTGCTATTTAAAACTGCATATTTTACATTCTCCTTTCACAGTTCTCTACCCCCTTTCTCACCAAACCCTCAAAAAAAAAAAAAAAAAAAAAATCTGCAAGTCCACCCTCCCACTTGACTTCTGGTCAGGTTTTCCAGTGCATCGAAACCAACATGTAAAAGCCTGGCATTGTAGAACTCGGACGGCAAGGAGCGCTTCTGCCCAAAGTCCCTTTCCTGTTTGGCTCTGCCCTTTCTGGTCTCCCTCAAGGGGTCAGTTGTAGAGCTCAGATACCTGACAGCCTTAAATGCCTGACATGGGTTTCCTGCTGTCGCATATAGGGCTGGGGACAGGCCTGCTTTCAGGATGCCTGGCAGCCTTGGGAAGCCTCACAAAACTCCCCTTGTGCCTTTCCCCTTTCCCATAGAAGCCTGAAGATGCTGTGTTCTTCGGGGTCATCGGCAGGGGAATTTATTTTGACTCCTGTTTGAGCTCTGGTCTCGGCTGGCAGTGTGACAAGACAGGCGGCCTTTGGCTGATTTTTATCAGTGTTACCCAGATCTCCTTATACAAATCAACTCAGGTCTCTTCCAAGAACCCAGAAGGGATTCATACCCTTTTAGGAAACGTGGGAAGTCGTTTCTCAAGCTCATCTCAGAAGTACCTAATTGGGTGTTACGTTTTTTTTTTGTTTTTTTTTTGGTTTTTTTTTTTTTTTTGCCTCTTCCTTCCTGTACTGTTCTCGTGTAAGGAAGTCCATTAGCCTCCCTGAGGACCACAGACCACTGTTCTCAAGATTAACAGGAGCTAACAGAGTCCCCAGATGAGGGTATTTGACCAGGTCTTAACAGTCCCAGCTCTTCAGATATCTAGACCAGAGTGGCCTAAGTAATAATAATAATAATAATAATAATAATAATAATAATAATAATAATAAAAGTCTTACAAAAACAAAGGAGTTGGGGAGTCGTTGGGGGTGTAGCTCAGTAGCAGAGCACTTAGATAGATTCCTGAGTCTCCGGGTTTGATAACCAAAAGCACTTCGTCCACCCCACCACCACCACCACCAAAAAAAACCAAAAAACAACAACAACAAAAAAAAAAAAAACATTTCTGTGACATTGTCCAATAATTGGGGGGGCGGGGCATTCTACACTCATATAATGTATTGTGGCAGCTACTGACCCAGTAAAGGCCTTTAATGTGGCTACTACAGCTACAAAATTGAACTGATCACTTTATTTTCATTTAAATAGACCCTGTATTGACAGGAATCAGATTGGGGGGGGGGGGCTTGAAAAAAAAGGGTGGATAAGCAAATTCAGACACCGCATCTTCCTTAAACAGGGCTGTGCCCAAGTTCATGAAAAGGATCAAGGTTCCAGACTACAAGGACCGGAGTGTGTTTGGGGTCCCGCTGACCGTGAACGTGCAGCGCTCAGGACAACCCCTGCCTCAGAGCATCCAGCAGGCCATGCGCTACCTCCGCAACCACTGTCTGGACCAGGTAAGCGCGGCTGCCCGTGGATCCCACTCGTGGGAGTGGACCTTCGGGCTACGTGGGGTTTTTTTTTTTTTCTAGTTTCGTGGGGAAGGGTCCTGCTTCCACACTCAATCCCTGACGTTCTCCTTCCAAAAGGTCGGGCTCTTCAGGAAGTCGGGTGTCAAATCCCGGATCCAGGCTCTACGCCAGATGAACGAAAGCGCTGAAGATAACGTCAACTATGAAGGCCAGTCCGCTTATGATGTGGCAGACATGTTAAAGCAATATTTTCGAGATCTCCCTGAGCCCCTCATGACGAACAAACTCTCCGAAACCTTCCTGCAGATCTACCAGTGTAAGCATTCTTGGTTCTTCTTAAGGTGATGGATGTTGGGTTCCATGGGACCAATTGAAGCACGTAGCCTCCTTGAATGTCATGCTTTTGCAGAGAAAACCTGCATGCTGATCTTCTCAAACCCCAGTTCTCAGTGTGTGTGTGTGTGTGTGTGTGTGTGTGTGTGTGTGTGTGTGTGTGTGTAATAGGTTTAAAGCATCCTCACTGAATCATCTGAGAAGTAGTTTTATGACCTGGGAGTATGTTGGCAAAGGGATTGTGTGTAGCACGCATAAAGTACTGAGTTTTCTCTCCAGCGTCACATAAACCCGGTGTCAACGGTGCACACCTGCAACCCTAGCGCTTTGGAGATGGAGGTGGGAGGATCAGAAGTTCAAGGTCATCCTTGGCTACATACGGAATCTGAGGGCTACCTGGGTCTCAGGAGACATTGTCTTCAAAAGAAAGAGAAAAATCAATGTTGCTCTTGAGTCTGGAAGTACAGACGTCAGTTGTACATTTTTTACCGTCAAGTCTACTGTCATCTTTCGTTTGTCTAGTGCAGTAGGAAAAGTAGGGTACCAGAATGGTATGCTGGCCTTCTCCCTCTCCCTTTTCACTCTCTGCCTCCCTCCTCTTCCTCTTCCTCTTCCTCTTCCTCTTCCTCTTCCTCTTCCTCTTCCTCTTCCTCTTCCTCTTCCTCTTCC
>NC_034608.1:53673283-53676390 GCF_900095145.1 Mus pahari | reverse complement strand
TTCCTCTTCCTCTTCCTCTTCCTCTTCCTCTTCCTCTTCCTCTTCCTCTTCCTCTTCCTCTTCCTCTTCCTCTTCCTCTTCCTCTTCCTCTCCTCCACTTTCTCCACCCCGGGCCTCTCTCTCCCTTCCCTTTCCCCTTCCCTTTCCCTTCCCTTCTCCTTTCTTTCCCTGTTCCCCATCTATATAGACTTATCATTTACTTTATGCCTCTCTATCAGGGCTGTTGAATTTAAATTTTCTCTGATGCATGTATATTTTATCTCTCTGGGAAATGAGTAAGTAATCCTCTGTTCCCTTTTTCGGTTAATCATCACAGTTCCTTCCATAAACACCCAAGGAGACAATACACACGCCCTTCCCACTTTTAGGCTTGGCTGAGGGCAGACCCGTTGAGGAAGTGAATGAAGAGGAGAACAGTGGCTTTCACAGCCTCCTCCTCTTTTTTTCTGGACCCTGGTGACATCAGAGCAGCATGATTTAAAAGCAGCCCATCTTAGTGCTGAAATAAGCTTTAGAAGTGACGTGCTGGACTTCATTTTATGAGAAACAGAGCTGGTCTGGACTGCTTCAGGCTCTCTCTCAACCTTTCATATTTTAGGAAAACACAGGTCATGTCCCCTGCCACCCCCACCCGCCCCCACCGAGGTATTTGTTATGCGTCGTAACCATGGAGCCCTTTAATCAGTTTGTCTTAGGACCTTGCATTTAAGTGACTTTCTTTTTCCACCACGTGCTTTAAAAAAAAAAAAAAAAAGTTTGCCTGGTGAATGAGACCGGAGTGCCAGGCACAGACTTATTCCAGTATAAGTTATTTATTCTATGGGCTTATGTGCATTTTGAATTTTGATATGTTTGCTTCTTGGTATACCTTCTAAAAGCTTTAAAAGTCATTATTTAAGATCTGTCTATTGAAATTGGCTTCATGTTTTTCCACAACCTTTCCCCATTTAAAGAATGGGCAAATGAGTCAAAATAGGTCTCCAGAGATACTGAGCCGTTACTGCTCAGCTGAGCAGCCCCTCAACCCCCGTGTTTTTAACGTCTTGCACGTGTCTCACGTAAAACTTTTTATTGAAACTACACAAAGTCTTTAAGGTGGAATGATTTCGATAATTAAGATGGCAAATTAGAGAGATTTTTTTTTTTTTTAAGTGCTTAGAAGAAACAGTTCTGTACGCTTAAGGCGCGTGTCGTCTGGAGCCGAAGTCTGAGGTCGATTTAAAAGCATGTTAGTATTGTGGGTGTTTCAAATGTTTTAACTCCCCCACAAGGCAGGAAATACTTGAGGGTAGTGACGCCGGTGGCAGCCCATAATTTCTCCCTTATTAATCTTTAGTATGCTTTCTACAAGTGCCCGTTCAGTGTTTGATGCCCATGTTTGCTTTGGGATGTGGACGTGCCACGTGCATGGAAAATTACTGAGTTGGTGGTGGGAATGCTTGTGTCTTGCAGATGTGCCCAAGGACCAGCGTCTCCAAGCCATCAAGGCGGCCATTATGCTCCTGCCGGACGAGAACCGGGAGGTTCTGCAGACACTTCTCTATTTCTTGAGCGATGTCACAGCGGCTGTGAAAGAAAACCAGATGACTCCCACCAACCTGGCTGTGTGCTTGGCTCCGTCCCTCTTCCACCTCAACACCCTGAAGCGAGAGAATTCTTCTCCAAGGTACAGATCAGATGCAAGGGGCATGTCCAGGCTCTGTTCCCATGAGGTATCACTGACCTTCTAGGGCCGTGTCCTTGTGGTTCTTGTTGGATTCTTACCTGGACTTAGCAAAGGTAGTTAGTCCTGGAATTAAGTCCTGGTATGTCACTGTAAAAGATGACTTGACACAAACAACTTAAGGAAGTGTATTAGTCAGGGTTTTTACTGCTGTGAACAGACACCATGACCAAGGCAACTCTTATAAGGACAATGTTTAATTGGAGCTGGCTTACAGGTTCAGAGGTTCTGTCCGTTATCATCAAGGTGGGAGCATGGCAGCATCTAGGCAGGCATGGTGCAGGAGGAGCTGAGAGTTTTACATCATCTGAAGGCTGCTGGAAAATACTGACTTCCAGGTAGCTAGGATGAGGATCTTAAAGCCCACAACTCACGGTGACACACCTACTCCTACAAGGCCACACCTTCTTATAGTGCCACTCCTTGGCCCCAGCATATACAATCCATCACAGGAAGTAAACATTGACTTTGCTCATGGTTTCAGAGGACTCAAACCATGGTTGGTTGGCCCCCATGTCTTAGGCAGACATCACAGGGCAACAGGAGAGAGGACCTTAGTTACATGGTGACCCAGTGGGGTGGGCCAGAGGGAACACACACGGGACAGAAACAAGATACCCAAGGACCTACTCTCATTGACCTGTTTCCCCCAGCTAAGTCCCACTTCCTAACTTTTCCAAAACCTGCTACAGCAGTACCACCAGCTTGTCACCAATTGTCCTAAGTGTGAACTTCTTGGGGACCTATCCTGCCCAGGCCGCTCTCACTGTTAGCTAACAGAGCAACCCTGTACCTGTCTCCTCTCCTCTCGATCCTTTCTGAAAGCGTAGAGGTCCTGAGAGGGAGCACCACAGAGGTCCTGAGAGGGAGCACCAGAGATCCTGAGAGGGAGCATCATGGGCTTATGTTTTGACGGGGCCAGTGTTGAAGGCAAACCAAAACGTGTCATTTCTGCTGTCCCTGCAAAAAAGCCTTGCAGACTTACTGACCTAAAACTGAGTGGGTGGCTGATCCCCAGAGCCGTAGCCTCTGTGGGATCAGGAAAGACACCTTCCTGGTCTGTTCCTGAAGTTAAAAGCAAAGCAACAAAGGACAGAGGTTCCTGAGCCCGATCTGCTCCTACTTAACATATGGCCTAAGCCAACGGTTGGCAGACATTGATGTCTAGAACACGTGTCTAGAAGGCGAAAGTAGCTTTGGGAAAATTGAAAGAAGCCGAGTGCACACAAAGGCTGATACTCACCAGGACTTACTCTATACCTGACTGTCTTAGCCGAGGTTTCTATTCCTGCACAAACATCATGATCCAGAAACAAGTTGGGGAGGAAAGGGTTTATTCAGCTTACATTTCCATACTACTGTTGATCACCAAAGGATGCAGGAC
>NC_034608.1:53664019-53673023 GCF_900095145.1 Mus pahari | reverse complement strand
GTTGACACAAAGCTATCCAGTACACTGACTTAGGGCTGTTTCCTTTCCATTCCCCTTCGCTGGTCATAACAGTCACAGGAGATGGACAGACTGTTCTCTCTCTCTCTCTCTCTCTCTCTCTCTCTCTCTCTCTCTCTCTCTCTCCCAAAAATAGTGAAGCTTAGGGAAGGTCTAGCTCTGGAAGGAAGAAGTAGCAGATCTGACTTGCATTTCTTAGGCGAATAGTTCCTGATAAGACATCTCCTCCACCAAAGGGTGACTGGACCCAGCATATCCTGTGTCTTGCCCTAAGAACCTGAAAAGTGTTTTTCACCTTGATACATTGTCACCATTGCACCTGGAAACCACACAGTACTCAAATAGCCTTTTAACTAGTGTTAAAAGTTGTTGGGACATTCCGGCTTTAATGGGATAGAAAACTACAGGAGATGATTAGAAGAGGGGCCAGATAAGAATAAGACCAAACCTCCAGGAACAATGGGTTTATCCCTCACCTACTGTAGGGGATCCTGTTTACTTAGCCAGTAACAATGGCGATAACCATCCATCCTGAGCCCAAACAGCTCTCACATCTGTCCCTTTTAGAAGCTGCCTCAGCGCCCTGCACATAAGCACTTTTGTGAACCACTTAGTAAGATGTCTATAAAGTCACGACGTTTAACGAGAATATGTCCGTTTAGTATTTTGAGTTGTATTTTTAATGAAACTGTTGAGAAACTGTGCTGAGCCAAGTGAAAGGCTCTCTGGACCACGTCACCTGCTTATTATCAAAAACCCTTTTTGTCTTTTTGTCCCAGGGTAATGCAAAGAAAACAGAGTTTGGGCAAACCAGACCAGAAAGACCTGAATGAAAACCTAGCGGCCACTCAAGGGCTGGCCCACATGATCGCTGAATGCAAGAAGCTCTTCCAGGTAATAAGGCTTGGCTGCTGAGCTCAGGATGATGTGGATGGGCGGGCACAAGGTCATCGGCTTGGTACTTGTTCCCACACACAAAAGATCTTTCCCATAATTGGAGATTATGTGCATAGGCTAAAGAATTACATGCAGAATGACAGAAAGACAGACTCCTCTCTCTCTCTCTCTCTCTCTCTCTCTCTCTCTCTCTCTCTCTCTCTCTCTTTCTCTCGGATACGTATACACACATACACACGCAGGCATTTTTATATGTATTTAAATGTATGTCTATACACCCTTTGCAGTTAATTTTTGATGAAACTGTCTACCTTTTACTTAAAAAGCAAAAACAGATTTTAAAGACAGCCTGTCTATAGAGCTAGTTCCAGGACAGTCAGGGCCACATAAGAGAAACCCTGTTTTGGGGTTTTTTGTTTACTGCCAGCTTGAGTCAGGCTGTTGATTCTCTCCTTCACCTTCTGCCGAGGTGCTGAAGGACCCATCTCTCCTCCTTGTCTTGCCTGTTCCTCCCAGGTCCCTGAGGAAATGAGCCGGTGCCGTAAGTCATACACTGAACAAGAGCTGAAGCCCCTTACCCTGGAGGCCTTGGGACACCTGAATAGTGACCAGCCTGCTGACTACAGACACTTCCTCCAGGACTGTGTCGATGGCCTGTTTAAGGAGGTCAAAGAGAAGTTCAAAGGCTGGGTCAGCTACCCCACCTCCGAACAGGCTGAGCTGTCCTATAAGAAGGTCAGTCTTCTCTCTGGTCCCTTCCTGTGGCTATGACTGAGTCATCAGACCTGAGACTGCCCAGTTGTCCTCTGTGGGAATCTCTAGCTGTCACTGAGAACTGTCCCCGAGTTGGGCAGCCAGGTGATTGAGATCCCCTAGGGAAATGGACACCGGCCACAGAGGGACAAACACTGACACTTGCGAAGTCTCAGTCTGCTTGGGAAGAAGGTCCTTCCTTCCACAGAATCATCTCAGGACAGACAGTGGTTCTCAATCCACAGGCTGTGACCCCTTTGGGGGTTGCATATCTGATATTTACATTAATGATCATAACAGTAGCAGAATGACTTATGCTAGCAAAATTACTTAGGAAGTAGCAAGGAAAAAAATAATCTTGTGGTTGGGGGTCATCACAACATGAGGAACTTTATTAAAGGGTCACAGCATTAGGAAAGTTGAGAATCACTGCTCTGCCTTTATCTGGAAGATTCACTAGTGTTATTGGGTTTTAAAGGGCATCTTAGTACATGTTGAGATTTTTTTTTTTCCTATCATGTAAAGAAAATAGTTTGACACTCCCATCTGTTCTGAGCCATTGTTTGGAACATCCTTTGTGGCTCTGCGTGATGTACATCAAGAGGTTTGTCAACGCTGCCCCTACCACCTTGAAAACAGAGTGGTCAAATGGCCATACAGACTTAGGGGTGAAATAAATGAATTTGTCCCAGTCATCCTCCTACAAGCCACAGGAATTTGACACGATTTTATTTTCTCTTGTAGACTGCTCTTGAATGTATTTAGAACCAATAGCTAGTTAACTTCATAGATTTACTAATCAGTCTGTGAACAGAGGGGCCATGTCTCCTACTCAAAATTTTCTTTCAGACTCCAAGTATATAGCCTTAGCTTAGCATTAAAAAAAAAAAAAAAACACACACACATTTTGCCCAGTATTGTCGATACATGCCACCCACTTGGGAGGCAGAGGCAGGTGGGTCTCTAAAATTCAAGAAAACCCTGGTCTACTGAGTGAGTTCCAGAATGACCATGACTACACAGAGAAGTCCCATCTCCAAAAAACAAACAAACAAACAGACAATCCGCATCTTCTTCCAGGTCAGCGAAGGACCCCCGCTAAGGCTTTGGAGGTCAACTATCGAAGTCCCTGCCGCACCTGAGGAGATCTTAAAGCGCCTTCTGAAGGAACAGCACCTGTGGGATGTGGACCTGCTAGACTCCAAGGTGATCGAAATCCTGGACAGCCAGACTGAAATCTACCAGTACGTCCAAAACAGCATGGCGCCCCACCCTGCGAGGGACTACGTCGTATTGAGGTGAGTCCCAAACTGATCTGACAGTGACATGGACGACTAAAACATCAGGACAGAGCCTCTATGCCACTCAAACGTACAATATGATTACAGCCTTCAAAAACCGGAGATAGATGTCGGAAACAGTGATGAGCGAATTCAAAGCACAGTTATGTTTATGCCACCAGGGTGCTTCACTGAGTAGTGACTGAGCTCAGAAAGGGAATGTCTTTTCAAGTGACTGTGCACCGTGGCGCTAGATTTCTGCTGCATCGAATATAGATATTCTGGCTAGAAACAGCTAACAAGTGGATAGGGAAATAGCATCGAGTGCCAAGTGATCTGTGATTAAGGCTGATATATATGTTATGTCACTCCCAAGTCTGAATTCCATAGTCTGAAGGCTATTGAAGGAGCAGTTTCAGAAAGCTTTGAGGAAATGTTACGTTACTCCTCAAAGACTGTTTGCCGCTTGCTTGATACCCCTGACCTGAGACATTCATGAAATGTGAAAGTGGGTTTGTTTCTGTTTTGTTTTTGTTTTTGTTTTTGTTTAAAAAACAAACAAACAAACTAAAACCCTTCAGACTGGCTCTTTTCCGAAACTGAGCATTTCCACCCTGTTTTAGTCAGGGTTTGCATTCCTGCACAAAACATGACCAAGAAGCAAGTTGGGAAGGAAAGGGTTTATTCAGCTTACACTTACACATTGCAGTTCATCTCCAAAGGATGTCAGGGCAGGAACTTACACAGGGTAGAAACCTGGAGGCAGGAGCTGATGCAGAG
This sequence comes from Mus pahari, assembly GCF_900095145.1. NCBI lineage: Eukaryota > Metazoa > Chordata > Mammalia > Rodentia > Muridae > Mus > Mus pahari. The sequence goes on along the minus strand of NC_034608.1, from coordinate 53,669,295 downwards.
GCCATGGAGGGATGCTGCTTACTGACTTGCGTCCCCTGGCTTGCTCAGCCTGCTTTCTTAGAGGACCCAGGACTCCCAGCCCAGGATGGCCCTACCCACAAAGGGCTGGGCCCACCCCTCTTGATCACTTATTGAGAAAATGCCTCACAGCTGGATCTCATGGAGGCATTTCCTCAAGGGAGGCTCCTTTCTCCGTGATAACTCGAGCTTGGGTCAAGTTAACACACAAAACCAGCCAGCACACACCCCAAGCAAGCTGTCCACACAGAGTCCATGCTCAGGAACTGGGAGGATCCCAGGATGGAGGGACCATTTTCAAGCTGGCTTCTGAGAAACCCCATTTCCCCTTTGGTTTTATCTCCGCAGGACCTGGAGGACAAACTTACCCAGGGGGGCCTGTGCTCTCTTACTTACCTCTGTGGATCACGACCGGGCCCCCGTGGCGGGGGTGAGGGTTAACGTGCTCCTGTCCAGATATTTGATTGAACCCTGCGGGTCAGGAAAATCCAAGCTTACCTACATGTGCAGAGCTGATTTAAGGTACATTCTGATCCCGACCTTTGGACATGGGGATGGTGATGCAGGAGATGCAGATTTTCCATATAATTCCAAGAAAGGCGAGATGAGTCTTGTCACAGTGTTTTGGAGACCTACTAAACAGTAATACATAGGAAGCAAAACCTTGGTGTCTGCTGTCCTTTTGGGTACTGCTCCCAATCTGAGTCCCTTAGGAAATAACGCTACTACGGCACCGTGAATTTGGTAGATTCATCACAAATTTAAGGACACAGGAAGTAGTATATTTTATATTGAACCGACAAGTGGAGACTGCCCATTTGATAACGGAAGGTGTTTGAACAGTGTGCATGTTTTGCTTCATGCGGTAAATGAACCTGATTCTTCAGATGTAAAAATGTCCAAGATCAACTAGTGACTGCTCACTTCATTTAAAAAACAAACAAACAAACAAACAACTCCCCCTTTGTAAATGTCAGTTACCGGTGCCGTCTGTTTCTGTGATGCATGCTGAAGCTGTTTCTAAGCAGGGTCACGGAGTATTATCCAGTATCCAGGGTCATTGAGTATGCAGCTTTAAACGGTGTTCCCTGGAAACCTTCTGGGCCTAAATGTGTAATGGGAATGCTGACAGAAAGCAATCCTTACTTTCACATGTTCTTCACGGAGGATTGAAAATAGGCATCCCAGCCCTTGAGAGGCCGAAGCAGAGCAATCACAGTGAGTTCAAGGCCGGCCAGTTCTAGGGCTACCTAGAGATACTGTGTCAAAGAGAGAAAGAAATGGCAGCAGGCACTTTGGCACAGCACAGGAGTGAAGACTTCTCTCAGTCTTGAGGTCTGAGCACAATCCTCACAGTGGAAATATTTTTTTAAAAAAGAAAAGTATTCAAGACTGCCTTGATGCTACTACCTTCATTGTTTCTAATTTAAATAACTCACCAGCCTTTCTTTGTGCATGACAGGGGCCACATGCCGGAGTGGTACTCAAAATCTTTTGGACATTTGTGTGCAGCCGAAGTGGTAAAGATCCGAGACTCCTTCAATAATCAGAACACTGACAGCAAGGACACCAGATCTAGGTGATGGCCGAAGTGAATGAAGCAACCTGTGTCTGCAACCCGGGCGGTTGTTGCTAAAGCCTTGCCCGTCCTTGGAAGAAGAGTTCATCTGGGTCCGATTGACTATAGAGATTTGACACGTTCATAAAGCTGCTTCCTGTTTGTCTTAGGTCTATGTCGTAGACCTTGACTGGAATATATGAGACTTGGGGGCGGGGCATGGGGTGAGGGTCGGGGTACCTGTATTATTCAGATTGCTTCTGAGAAGCAAGAACTCCTTCGGCGCGTAATGGAAGATAACGAAGATAGACGATGTCGTTCTTTTGTGACGTCAGCGTATGTGTACCTATTCCTTTGTTTGCGGTGTACTGAGGGACCGATGTATCCACTGGAATACTTGGTCCTCTCAGGCAGGTTTTCTCACTGAGATGAGCAGAGAAGGGTTTGCACAGAGGAGTGTGAATGTGTGTTTTGCTGGCTGAATGGCACGGATGAAGGGATGGGATGCAGTGTCTGGCACACTGAGATGTTCTGCAAAAGGATGCTGATCTACCAGGTTTAGTTCAACCTGGAATAGCTGACTACCCAGGGAGCCACCCAGACGGGGAATCCAGCTTCCTTCTTCGCTCATCCCCTCCAGGGTTATTAAGCTTGCTTTTTTTTTTTTTTTTTAATCTTCAAACCTTTGCTTTCCCATAAACTGTAGCTTGCCCATGACTAGGAATTTAGCCATAAGTCTAGTTCAGGAATAAGCATCAGCTTCGATTCTTTGACTGGCCCCAAAGGCTTTTATTGAAGCGAGATGGAAAAGCTGAATACTGACTCGCCCATAAGCAAAGTGTCAACGCTTTCTGATATCCAGAACTGGGTGTTGAACCCAGGGCCTTTTCTATGCTGGGCAAGTGCTCTACAGTTTTCACTCTTTATTCTGAGACGGGGGTCTCACCATGTTGCCCTGGCTGGTCATGAACCACTGCCTCGCTCTATAGCCCAAGTTATCTAGGTCTAATAGTTGGGATCAGGGGCTCAGCTCAGTTTACCTGTTATAATTCATGGTATATTGTTGCTTATGACATAAACTCCAAGGGAGCACAGGGAACTATGTCCCCAGTAGGTTTCACCCAACCAAGCACAAGAGGCTACTGATTGTGGGCGGTGCTGTCAACGTTCCTGACGGCTATGTGTGTATTTTAATCGGCTTTGTCCTCATCCACAAATAGTTCTTTTTTTGTTATTTTTTCCTGTGTTTCTTTTTTTCTCTCTCTCTCTCTCTCTCTCTCATTATGCCCTTGAACTGTATTTTAATGATAATGGGGGATTGTGATCTCAGTGAAAAGCAAGCAGTGCAGGTTTCTGGAAGGGTGATCTTTATACAGGTTTTACTGTAATGGTAAGGACTGACTCAAGACAGTATTAGTAAATTTATTTTGTATGGATCAAAACAGTGAGTACCGGATGAATGAGAGCTGAAGAAGGACTTTTATTTTGTTATAGCATTGTTACCTTGTCAGTATTATTTCAAAGGTTCTTTGAAGAATGGGGGGGAGGGGTCAGAGTAGAGTTTTAAAGTCTTGAGTATTTCGAATTATCAGTGTTGCTTTGTGAAGATATGTGTGTGTGTGTGTGTATATTCAACTTTGATGGCTTCTGGATCTGTAAGATTGTATGCTGTATATACCGTTCTATTGAGAAACATGTACACATGTCTGTCTACTGTGCTTTCAGACATAGATAAAGCATGATAAAGATTATTATTTAAGATATACTTGTATTTATACCTCAGATATTCTTTCGGGTTTTGTACCTCAAGGTTCCCCTCCCCACATTGTAAATACACTTTACGTGAATACAGTTTTAGAGAACAAAAGAAAAAAGAATAAATAAAGGAAGAGGTTTATAATTCGCCCTATATCTGTACAGAGTATATTCGGTGAGTGCACTATTAAATGTCTGAGGGAAGAGTCTGGCCTGCTCTCTGACTTGCACCTCAGAAGCAGGGACCGCAAAGCTTAGGGCCCCCGTGCCAACCACAGTCCAAAGATACATCGGCTAAAAGAGAAGTCAGACAACGACGAATCATTCCAAGGCCAAGCTGCAACTGAGCCACTCACCCACCAACAGGAAAGAAAGCTTGGTGAAGGTTCAGAGAGTCTCTCCAGACCAAGGTCAGAAAGGATGCCCAGAGGTTCCAAGAACAGAGCAACAGCAACGAACGAAAGGAAAGGTCCCTGATGAATCCGCAAGAGGTCTCTTTCCCACGTTTGACCTTCCTGCTGAAGGGATTACTTACGTCTGGCCAGAGGAGAGAATTCAGAGCACGGGACTTTCTGAGAACTGGGGTTACCATCCTGTATAGTGGCCACGATTTGTCCCCGTGATGACTCGCGGTCTAGACTGTGAGTTCTTCAAGGGCGGGCTCATCTCCTGCACATCTTTATACTCCTCTACAGCAGCTGTCAGTGTTTTGTACTTGTAGACACCTAATAAATTGATCATTTGCTAAAGAACACTGGGTGAATTTGCTTATTTTTAAGAGACAAAAAAGGTAGCTTAACATGAACCTTAAACCCTCACTTCAGTTTATCGTTTCCATCCCTGTTTTGGTTTGGGTTTTTTTTTTCAATATTTTGGTTGAGATAGGAATCTTCCTCTATTAGCCCAGGCTTGCCTCTGACTCACTATTTAGCTCAGGCTGGCCTTGAACTCATGACACTTCTGCGTCAGTCTCTTGACTCCTAAAATTACAAGCCTGTGCCACTATGCCTAGATGCTGCCCACTTGGAAATTGCAGTGACTAGAAATTGTTAAACATAGGAGCTGTTAAACTTTAAAGTGAAAAAGATGGCAACTTCTCTGTATGTTGATTCTAAATCAAAGAGCTCTTGGCACATGCCCTTAATACCCACACTAGGGAGGCAGAGGCAGGAAGATCTGGGAATTCCAGGTAGCCCTGTCTACTTAGTAAGTTATAGGACTGCCATGGTTAAATAATAGACCCTCTTTTCTTTGTTCTGGGCATTAAGATCAGGGCCCCACACATACAGGATACACATTCTACCACTAAAGTACATACCCAGACCCTTTGATGGAGTTTCCTGTCTCACATAACTTGTCCATTTACAAGAGGTTTAATTTTGTTAGTTTTTACTTGAGTCAGAGAGCAGGAAACCTTGTAATTGTCTGAAAGGATTCTTTTTTCCTTTTGTCTTTGCAGACAGCTATACAAAATAAAAGCCTCTTGGGCCAGAATACCTATATCTGTATTGTCTGAAGAGACCTGAATCCCTAAATTATTAGTGGGTTCTGGACACAGAGACCAGTATGGCATAGTTTACAGGCCCCAGCTGCAGAGTTCCATTGCTTTTGTTAGGTCATGCATTTGTAGCTTTAAGCAAAGCTAGCTCACCCTGCCCCCCCTTCCCCCCCCCCCCCCCCGTGCTCTTAAAACCTACCTTTGCATCTTTCTGTCTTTCTAGAATCAGGAAGAACCCTGATAAATCAAGCTGTAAGCAAAGCAGCTGTTAGCATCCCAAAGCAAGTGCTGCCCTGTCTGTCACTCCATCACTGAGAGATCAAAGAGGAGTTAAATAGCCGGGCGTGGTGGCGCATGCCTTTAATCCCAGCACTCAGGAGGCAGAGGCAGGTGGATTTCTGAGTTTGAGGCCAGCCTGGTCTACAAAGTGAGTTCCAGGACAGCCAG
>NC_034608.1:53653984-53663684 GCF_900095145.1 Mus pahari | reverse complement strand
ACCCACTGAGCCATCTCACCAGCCCCACCAGCCTTTTCTTAACCTACAGCCGATAACTGCAGTTCTGGTCTTTTGAATTCTTTCTGCGATACCTTTTTATGCCTTTACCACCATGCAAGAGCTCCATGAACTGATGTGGAGATAACTTAACAGATGCATTCAAAACCAAAAGGGCTAGTCCCGAGTGTGAAACAGGCCTAAGTACACGGGAATGCTTATAAAACATAAATCCTGAAGAAAGATCATTGGCGTGCGTGTTAGTTTGGTGTTTCATTGGGATGAAATTTGCCTAAGGAATTTAAATTCCATTGATTTAAGGAAAGCAAATCCCGAAAGCCCTCAAAGAGCCAGTGGCTGGGGTAACTCCGATAGTTCTACCAGCCCTGTACAATAAGTTCAGGCTCGATCTTTGTGGGTGGGAGAGCAATGTGATGCTGGTGAAACCGGGGAGGTTAACCAGTTCTCTGCAGCCTGGGAATCCACACACTCGTGTGAGCATCTGCAGCCCAGGATACCTTTAGTGTGTGCACAGAGATGCAGAGAGCAGCCAGTCTGCCCGATGGGCCCAAGGCTACGTTGACACCTACAACAGATCTCTCTGCAGAGATTTCTCATGTCATTGGGTTTTACAAAGGGAAAGGGAGTCACCCACGGGAGCTATTTGTCTTTCTCTTCCCGGTTAAGATTCAAAAGATCTTGGAAAGGAGGTCTGTACTGTTCTCCGACTCTGAGAAAGCTTTTATCAATCACAGAGAGTAACTCGGAGGGGCTGGAGAGATGGCTCAACAGTTAAGAGCACTGGCTGCTCTTCCAGAGAACCCAGATTCAATTCCCAGCATCCACACCGCAGCTCACAACTCTCTGTGACCGGAGTTACAGACTCTCAACTCAGAACCACTTGTAAACTTCAGGTCTAGGTTATCTGACGTTATATTCTGGCCTTTGTAGATACCTACACACACACACACACACACACACGCATACACACATATACACATGCACATGCGCGTCTACACGCACACACAAATAAAAATTTCAAACTAAATCATTCCTTTTTGGTAGTCATCAAGTTCTACTATTAAAGCAGCAGGGCCAACTCGTCATGTAGTGACACTATGAAGCAAAATAAACCTTTTTCTTCATAAGCTGTTACCTCAGTATTTTATTTTATTGCAGTACTAGAAAGTGGATTATCATACCAGGTTTGGCAACAAAGACACGTCGACACCCAAATGTCAGTGGCTAAAACACTAAGATGCGTGATCCTTCTACAGATTTCTAGTTTCCAGCCTTTGCTCTCTGAAAGGACCCTGCATTACATCCCTTAGCATACTCCATTTCTTTTCAGTATTTCCAAAGGTTTATCATATTAAATAATCTAACACACTAAGATGTAATGTCTCTATTTTCTTATTTTTATATAATTCCTCGGTGCTCATCAGAGTAGGAAAACCCTGAAGGGGACGTGTAAAGCAGTTTGTATTGGTGTGTGATTTGCAAAGGTTCTTCATTGAAAGCAACTTTCTCAGGCTTTTGGAACTCCGACTGCCCCAGGTCTGCAGCTGTTGAGGGTCCACGTTCTCTGAAGCACTTGGCAATGGCACAGACACTCAAGGAAGTGAGGGATTTAGAATCTGGCCCGGATCAGCCAACTTTCCTTACTTCGAGGGCTTGAGACAAGGGTTAAACTTTTTCCAACGGCGAAGATAAACCATGCAACCTCCTTTTTCATTGTTGTTGCGGCGTTTCAAAATGTAAACAGACAAGCAGGTCACTCATAACATTCCAAGGAAACAGGAAATTCGGAGTTCACACACTGTAAAAGTGACTAAAGCAAGAAGAAAATGAACCCAAAGGGAGACATGGGAATGTTGGGATATCAAAAAGATCAGGAGACTTTCATCCCAAGATCCTAATGTACTAAAAATGGAACATCTAACTTATCCTATCGCTTGTGTACAGTTAAAAAAAAAAAAAAAAAAAAAGCTAAATTTCCAGAGGCAGAATAAGGGTAGAATAAGGGTAGAATGACTGGCTTAGGAGTTCCTTGTTCAGACATTCATGGTTGTTGTTGTTTCGTTTTGTTTCGTTTTAGCCAAACTCCTGCACAAATACTGTGGGACTTGGATCACTCTGAGGGCCTCAAATTGGCATCCGGGGGAGACCTTTTACAGCATGAGTTGGCCGGTACTGTCCCCAAACTCTCATTTTGAATAAATGATCCCTGTGGGCAGTTCGGCCTGAGGTCTAGTTGCCTCTCACAGGATTTGTACCCATTTGAATGCCAGAAATGCATCATGGGATATTTTTAAATGATGAAATTCCTAGAGCAGAGTATCCCAGGGAGTGAGAAGCAGACATCCTAGGCTTCCTTCACAGGTTTGCCTTCATGAACTTTCTAGTCTTCTCTCGTCCGACGACCGGTTAGTGTCCAGAAAAGGACAGACGGAGACAGGATCTAGCAACACTGGGAGCAGTGCCTGTCTCGTAAAACAGAACTCCCATTTAATCGACTAAAGAACGAGGAAGCGGTTCAGGAAGCAAAGGCAGAGGGACCAGGTCCTTCCCAGAATTCCACCCACATCCTCTGCACAGATCATGGGCTTTGTCCCATTGCAATGGAGAAAGATGTAAAATCACAGTGGGAATATTACCTGGAGGGTGGTAAGGCAAGGCTTAGCGAGCCAGGGACCACCCAGAGAGTGAGACATCAGAAAGACTGTCATAGTGATGAGTGATGACCAGGTGACCTCCGGGCCTACAGATTGAGAGACAGATTTACTGAAGAGAAGCCTCTCAGGTTAGGGACATTCCTTTTTTTTTTTTTTTTTTTTTTTTTTTTTTTTATTTATTATATGTAGAAAGTAAGTAGCTTATATAAGTGCCTCGAGTCTGTCAAATCAGTTGTNATTTACTGAAGAGAAGCCTCTCAGGTTAGGGACACTGCCTTTTTTTTTTTTTTTTTTTTTTTTTTTTTTAAGAGAGCCCATTCAGAAAGTAATTTTGATATATAAGTGCCTCGAGTCTGTCAAATCAGTTGTCATTGTCGTGTATAGGACTTTCAAGTTGCTGAATCCCAATGTCTAGTTTTCCAGAAAAAAAAAAAAAAAAGCAACCTCAAGAGAGGCTAGAACGGCATTCAAGGTCTCAAACAAGAACAATAAGCAGGCTGGAAACCCTCAACAATGAAAATAAGCAAGCTGACTTCAGCCATCTCTTTCTGGGTGTCCCACCATAAAAAGTGACCAGGCGTCCCACCTCTGACCCCACCAAGAAGACCCCAGCCGGTATTAACCAGCACTGTCTTGATCACTATTTGATCTCCCCGAGTCTCCCAAACTGAGAGCTTTCACTGACCTACATGCATAACTACCCAGCTCGCTAAGTCTGCCAGGATCTGCCCTGGTCTGGCTGGCTCACATATTAGCAATGCCCCATCTGCCTATTAATGAATGGTGAATCAAAAATATCCTGAACTGAAGCTGTAATAAAGAGATACAGATTATTTTCCTGTCGGTACTCACTGAGCAACATAGCATAACACGTGTTTGTGTGTCAAATGTAGTGTGTTAGGTATTATACGTAACCCAAGATGATTTAAGTGTATGGGAAGATGGGCGTAGAGTCCATGCAAGCATCACTCCAGGACACTGGAGGACATGAGTATCTATCTGTGCCTGCTGATATTTGAAAGAAGGTCTGTTCCCCACAGATACCCACGAAGAGTACCCTTCACTGCAGTCCGTGGACAGTCGTTAGCTGAAGCAGGTTGGTCGATATGATCCAACTTTTCTCCATTCCTGTTTTATTTAATCCCTGCCATGAAAGACTGGAAGCATTCTCATACTTTAAAAACAAATAAGAGATACAAAGAATTACTGGATTAGGTCGCCCAGTGTTTGCTAGAAGGTTAATCGCACAGAACAAAACTTAGGAGCAGAGCCAGGTATGTGGTAAGCCTCCATGTCTGCTAGCTATTGTTCGTTGGATTATTATACTAGGGGTCATGTCTTGTATCAGGTAACCACGCAGGCTTCAATGCCACAGGATCCCTGGTGTCAACCAATCATTTGGATCGGCAGTGTGGCTTTAGGTCACCTCCATCTCTGTATGCACCTATAAGAACAGGGGTGGCAAGAACCCACAGTAAACACTGAGTAGTGTTGTCACTCTAAATGTCTTCTTTCTCTCTTAGTTTAAACCATGCCTTTAAAGTAAACTATATACACCTTTACAGTAACTAGATCAATATGACCTACACTTAGATGTCAGAACCCCATAAGCAACCGAGTTAAAGCCCGTCAGCTTGTTTTTTCCTACAGAGGTTCTAAAATTTAGCAATATGGACCCCAGACCGTACTTAGAGAATCATTCAACAAACACGTTCAGAACGTCTCAGAGGAAAGCCACAAAAAAATGTGAACTTCCTCCTTTTGCCTTAGATGTGCACCTACGGTATCTCCAAGGGAACAGACAAGAGAAATCACTTCAGTGAGATGTGATGTCATGGAGATGCCACTGAGGCCCAGGGACAGAGGTGACGCTTGAACTGAGTGTTGAAGGATGATGGCGGAGGGTGGAATCATTCCTGGCAGGGTAACCTTGGGTAGGCAGGTAGCCTGGGAGAGCTGGGAGGGTGGGTATGGGCAGGTAGGACCACGTGGTGAGAGGGGGGACAGAGAAGCATCTGGAAGACCCTGGTGAGCCTAAAAAGTGCTTTCTTTTCCCCCAACCATCTGAGGATTGTGAATGTTACCTAAGGCACTGGGAAGTTGCAGAACACTCTGAATGTAAGGAGCGATGCCATGAGATGTGACTTCTTAAGGGGAAACGTGACGTGGAGGCTGGAATTGGCCAGGACGGAGGCAGACCCAGCAGTTCTGCATCCCTTGCAAGAGACTGTGGATGGGCTGAGATAGAAGTACTAAGTATGGTGTAGACAGAGCACTGGTCCAGCATGAGGGGACCCTGAGGTCAATCCCAAGTGATGTTCTGCAGGCAGGCAGGGCTGGAGAAGAAACAGGTTCGAGACTAGGAAAGGACTAACAGTTGGACTGTGGATCTATCGAATGCCTGGGTGTTTCTGTCTCATGAGCCATGGAAAGATGGGAAAAGGGGTCCTGAAGGAAGCCTGGTGTGAGGCATCAGTTTATGGATGAAGGTGGTCATATCCATGGATGATAACGAACTGTCCTGGCCCTAGAGAGAAGATAATGCCAGTCCTGTGCTGTCGTCCCAGCCTGGAGTGCTGGCATATGACTGGAAATTACCTTTTAAAAAATGATTACAGAGTCATAAGATAGGGAAATGAGTTATTAATAATCACCAAGAACCTGTGGGTTTTTTTCCCACCTTAACTTAATATTTAAACTCGTGAACTCTCTGCCCTATTGGAAACGATGAGCTTCGTTTATGGATTCTGTCTGTCTTAGTCAGAGTTTGTATTCCTTCACAAAACATCACCAAAGGAAGTCAGGACAGGAACTCACACAGGACAGAAACTTGGGGTCAGAAGCTGATGCAGAGGCCATGGAGGGATGTTATTTACTGGCTTGCTTCCCCTGGTTTGCTCAGCTTGCTTTCTTAGAGAACCCAGGACTACCAGCCCAGAGATGGCACCACCCACAATGGGCCCTCCCCCCTTGATCATTAATTGAGAAAATGCCTTACAGCTGGATCTCATGGAGGCATTTCCTCAAGGGAGGTTCCTTTCTCTGTGATAACTCCAGCGTGGGTCAAGTTGACACACAAAACCAGCCAGTACACTGTCTATAAAGCAACTGAGGGCAGATATAGAGTAGAAATAAAGAGTGGATGTGTGTGTGTGTGTGTGTGTGTGTGTGCGCGTGTGTGTTGTGGGGATGTCAATAAGGTCAATAAGTGTGTACATCCATGAAGCATAGCACTGAAGTATGCCGTTTACACGCAGCCCGTGAGTCACTGAGTGAGTGTGTCTCACGGAAAAGGGGTTGCTTCTGCCAGTATCTCAGGACACAAAGGTAAAACCAAGGAAAGACCAGAGGTGCCAGTTCAAGAGTAAGCCGCAGCAGCACAGCTGCCAACGGGCTGAAGGTGGCTGCTGATTCCGTAAAGAGCAGCAAGTGCTCCCAGTGTCCAGTCGCAGGCTTCTCGATGGGACCCACAAGCTTCCTTTGCCCGTTGCATAACCTTGTAAAGGTTTATCTTTATATTTAATTACGTATATACGCCTGCGTGTGGGTGGGTGGATGTGGAGGTGGGCATCTCTGGCTTGCATATACTCTGAGCATGCGTAATTGGAATAGCTGAATCCATGCATTTCGACAGGCAGAGATTCGTTTGGTTTTGTTTTCAAAGGGTGAAGTCTCTGGGATGAAACAACAAACAAAAGTCAGAGCTGACTGCGCATGCTCTCAGCCCCGACTCACCGTTCCTGTGAGGGGATTGGGTACCACCCAGCATTGCCACAGGCATCCCCTGTGGTCAACCAGAGAGTCTAACGCGTCCCAACCCTGCCGTGAGAAAGGTGAGTGGAAAAATTTTAAAGCCTGCCTAGCTCACTCTAGGCCATCCTCCCAGAGAAAAAGTTGCTCCAAGGAGTCCCTCGGGGCAAGCTCTGTTTTGTAGGGTTGTTCAGTCTTTGCATTCAGCTCTTGTTTCCATTTTAATTCTGGCCTGGTCCCGCTACAAAGACTGTAACCTTTCTAAAGGCAAACATCACACACTTCTTTCTCCACCACCACCACCACCACCCCCAGTACCTGACACGGTAGCTGGGAAATTTTTGGAGTTTTGTAAATGCGAGGACCAGGAGGCAGAAACCCGGCTGCGAGGTGAGCCTCGACCGTTTCCAGCTACAGGCTCACAGTCTAGGGCTACTGCTAAAGAAGAAACTTTCTCCTCTTCGTGAGACAGTGCCTTAGCCCATTCCCTGTTGCTGCGACAGCAGGCTTGAGACTGGCTGATTTATAGAAAGCCCAAGGGTGATGCTGAAGCCTGTCAACAGGACGGAGTGCAGCCACACCGAGGAGACTGTGGGGTACACAGCAGGGGGTGTCTGGGAGTCTCCAGAGACTCACCCAAGGGGATGAGGTCAAACTCCCTGAATATGAGCAGAATCGTCAAAGGTTGGGAACCCGAATGGAATCAAAGCTGAAGAAGAAAATGAGCCAGCACAGCCTTTCCGGCTTCTGCTCCTTAGCTGTGAAGATGTGAGCTGCTGTCCTTCCCGGCTGTGACAGACAGAAACTTCCGGAACCATGAGTGAAAACACTTCTTTCTCCCTTCCGACACTTATGTTGAGGGGGATGGAAAAGGAGAACTGACACAAATGTTTGGTTTGGGAGGCTGGGGGCTGGAGGCTAGAGGTTGGGGGCTGGAGACTGAAGGCTGGAGGCTGGGGGCTGAAGGCTGGAGGCTGGAGACTGGGGGCTGGAGACTAGAGGGTGGAGGCTGGAGACTGGGGGCTGGAGAGTGGAGGCTGGAGACTAGGGGCTGGAGGCTAGAGACTTGGGGCTGGAGGGTGGAGGCTGGAGGCTAGAGGGTGAAGGCTGGAGGGTGGAGGCTGGGGGCTGGAGGCTGGAGACTGGAGGGGGGAGGCTGGGAGCTGGAGGCTGGAGACTGGGGGCTGGAGACTAGAGGGTGGAGGCTGGAGGCTGGAGACTCAGGGCTGGAGGCTGGGAGCTGGAGACTGGGGCCTGGAGGCTGGGGGCTGAAAACTGGAGGCTGGAGACTGGAGGGTGGAAGATGGAGGCTGGGGTTTGGAGGCTGGAGACTGGAGGCTGAAGGCTGGAGACTGGGGGCTGGAGACTGGAGGGTGGAGACTAAAGGGTGGAAGCTGGGGGCTGGAGACTGGAGGGTGGAGGCTAGAGGGTGGAAGCTGGGGGCTGGAGACTAGAGGGTGGAGGCTGGAGACTGGAGAATGGGGGCTAGAGGCTGGAGACTGGAGGCTAGAGACTGGGGTCTGGGGTCTGGAGGCTGGGAGCTGGAGACTGGAGGGTGGAGAATGGGGGCTAGAGACTGGGGGCTGGAGGCTGGAGACTGGGGGCTAGGGGTTGGAGGCTGGGGGCTAGAGGCTGGAAACTGGAGGCTGGAGACTGGAGTGTGGATGCTGGATGCTGGGGGCTGGAGGCTGAAGACTGGAGGCTAGAGGCTGGGAGCTGGAGACTGGAGAATGGGGTCTAGAGGCTGGAGACTGGGGGCTGGAGGGTGGAGGCTGGGGGCTGAAGGCCGGGCAGTCGGAGAGCATGTACTAGTATTCGCCTGGGTTTAGGTAAAGAGGCGTGAGCAGAAGAGAAGAGGACCCAAATTCCCATATGACTGGGCCAATCCTGTGAGCAAGGCATTAATCTGTCTCAAATGGGGGCTCCACACCACACAGGAAACACCTTACACTAAAACTCACCTCCCATCTGGGCCACACTGAAATATTAAAGTCCTGACTTTTCTTCAAACCCTATCAGTGAGGCTGCTGAGGTTGTTCAGTGGGCCGAGGGCCTTGCTCCGTGACGGGGAGGACAAGAGTTCTGATCTCCAGCATCCATGTGAAAAGCCTTGCTTGGCAGCATAGGCCTGTCATCTCAGGAGGTGAAACAAGAGTGTCCTTGGGGCTCGGGGACCGCCTGTAATTCCAACTTCAGAGAGTAGAGATGGGAATCAGACAGAGCAAGCTAGATAGCGGACCAGCCTTATCAGCAAGCTCTGAGTTTAGCTGAAGGACTAGACCTCACTGAAGGAGGTATAACACTGATGGCAGATCATCTTGGGGTCTTTGCAGTAGAAGCACCTATGTGTATGTACACACACACACACACACACACACACACACACACACGCGCGCGCGCGCGCGCACGGGATGGGGGTACCAGGTGAGATGGCTCCGCAGGAAAAGGCACTTGCTACCCAGCTTGACCTGAATCATATTCCTGGAACTCACAGGTTGGGAAGGTAGAATTAACTCCTGGGATTTGTCCTGTAACCTCCACACATGTGTGGTAGCATGTGTGAGCCAAACATATACGCAGGCACACAAAGCAAATAAATAAGTACATGTAGTAAAGACTTGTCTTAATTAAAAATAAGGTGGATTCCTGACCCTCTGTACTTCTCCGGTCTCCTCCCACATCCTTAATCTTGCCCTCCCGTTTCCCCTCCCCCTCCCTCTCTCTCCCAGATGCCTCCCTCCCTTCTCTTCCACCTTCTGAGTAGGACAGAAGCCTTCACACGTTGGTCTTCTTCCTCCTTAAGTTTCATATGGTCTGTGAGTTCTATCCTGGGTATTCAGAGGATGGCCTTATCTGGCATCAATGGGAGGGGAGCCCCTTAGTCCTGTGGAAGCTCAATGACCCAGCGTAGGGGAATGCTAGGGTGCAGGATGGGTGGGGGGGGAGCACCCTCCTAGAAGCAGCGGGGGACAGGGAGGGATAGGAGGTTGTGGAGGGGGAACTGGGAAGGGGGATAACGTTTGAAATGTAAATAAATAAAAATAAAGTAGAAGGTAGTTGAAGAAAACACCTAACGAGGACATCCAGCCTCCACATATGAGAATACACATATACGTGTGAGTACACACATACATGAACACACGCATATGCACACAAATTCTTATTGTTGCTACTTGTTTACAATAGCGGTTTTCATATATATATATGAAACATATATATATATATATATGAAACATATATATATATGAAACATATATATATGAAACATATATATATAT
>NC_034608.1:53631730-53653773 GCF_900095145.1 Mus pahari | reverse complement strand
CAGAAATCTGCCTGCCTCTGCCTCCTGAGTGCTGGGATTAAAGGCATGCACCACCACGCCTGGCTCATATTTTCATACATGGATGGAATCATCATATCAACCCCCATTACCTTCCCATGTCCACTGTTTCTCTCCCATTGGTCCTCTTCCTATTACTTCCTATTAATTGTTTAGTTCTTGAATTCTTTCTTTAAATTTGAAATTTCTTAAGTTCAAATTTCCATATGAAATAAAAGATGCAACATTCGTCTTTCTGAGTCAGGCTTTATTTCACTGGACATGATGTCTCCCAGTTTCATCCGTTTTCTTGCAGATGATATTATTTTCCTTTATGGCTAAACAATAGTCTGTAGTGTGCATGTATCTACCACATTCTTTTCCCTTTCGTCTGCTGATGGGCGCACAGGCTTTCTGTAACTTGACAGTTCTGTGATAAACATGGCATACTCTTGTCTCTGTGTAATGCTGACTTCGTTGCAGACGTGTACCCAGGAATCACACCGTAACTCGCTTTGAGGAGCCTCCACAGTGGTTTCTACAGTAGCTTAATTAATTTACACTCCCACCAACAAACAATACGCAAGGGTACATTTCTCCCGACTACCAGTCCCATCCTTGCCATCGGACCATAGCTACTCTGAGTACAGTGGAAAGGGATTGCAACACAGTTCTGATGTGTAAAGACACAAATGGATTTCCATGTATTTAAAGAATTGTATTGCCAGGTGGTGATGGTGCAAGCCTTTAATCCCAGCACTCAGGAGGCAGAGGCAGGAAAATCTCTGTGAGTTTAAGGCCACTGTGGTCTATAGAGTGAGTTCCAAGACAGCCAGAGCTAACAGAAACAGAAAGAAGAGAATAAAAAACAAAAGGAAAAGAGAAGGAAAAAAAAAACATTGTATTAATTCTTTGAGAATAAAGATCATATTCACCGCTTCCCCCCACACTCTTCCCAGATCCATGTCCCGTTTCCTCATTCCACCCAGGGTTGAGTCCCTCTTTATTTTTTAAAACCCCAAAGGCCAATTAGTGATTCCCAAATAATCTTGAATGAGAGCTCTTCCACTGGAGTGCGGTCTACTTACAAGGAGTCTTAGAGAAAACTCTCTCTCTCTCTCTCTCTCTCTCTCTCTCTCTCTCTCTCTCTCTCTCTCTCTCTCAGCACTAACAGTTGTCAATAGCTTCTTGGCCAAGAGTCAGACTGTATGCCCACCTTCCTTCTCTACATTGGAATTTCATCTGGCTTGGGCTCGCACAGGTCTTGTGTTGCTATAACGACAGCCCTGCTGTGTTCAAAAGACACTTTTCCTGGTTATCCACCATTTTGGGAGGAAGAGGTGTGGTACATATGGTCCATTTAGGGGTGAGAATTCTGCAGTTTTAGTCTCTGTGTTAACCATAGTTACTGCAAATAGACACTTCTCTAGTGGGAGTTGAGACATTCATTAATATATGGGCATAACAAGAAGCTATTAGGAGCATTTAATACTATATCCATTCATCAGTAGGTTCTCTCATAGAGCCTATGACCTGTCTAGCTATAGGTTGTTGGCCCAATAATGGTCCCAGGAATGGGTTTCATGTTTTGGAGGGGGGGCTTAAATATAATCTTAGAGTGGTTATGTCTGAGTTAGGGTTTCTATTGCTGCAATAAAACGCCATGATCAAAAAGCAAGTTGGGGGAGGGGGCGAAAAGGTTTATTTGGCTTACACGTCCATATCACTGTTTATCACTAAAGGAAATCAGAACAGGAACTCAGGCAAGACAGGAATTTGAAGGCAGGAGCTGATGCAGGGGCTGTGAAGGAGTGCTGCTTGCTGGCTTGCTCCTCCTGCTTTCTTATAGAAACCAGAGCCACCATCCCAGGGACAACCCCACCCACAATGGGTTGGGTACGTCCTGCCTAGAACCTGACTTTATGGAGGCTTTTAATTTTTTTTTCCTTTTTTTTTTTTTTTTTTTTTTTTTTTTTTTNTTTCTCTGTATAGCCCTGGCTGTCCTGGAACTCACTGTGTAGACCAGGCTGGCCTCTGTCTCCCGAGTGCTGGGATTAAAGGCATGTGCCACCATGGTCTTTTTTTTTTTTTTTTTTTAATTGTTTCTTTTTGTCAGAACTATGCATTAAATTCTATCACTAACTTATTGACTAGATTATTTCCTCTTTGGGTTTTTGTTTTCAAGCACTTTATATTTTCGATTTGCTTGTTTGTTTTGGTTTGGGGTTTGGTTCTGGTTTTGGTTTTTCAAGGCAAGGTTTCTAGCCAGGCAGTGCTGGTAGTGTAAGGCTTTTAACCCCAGCACTAAGAAGGTAGAGACAAGCCGATCTCTGTGACTTGGAGGCCAGCCTGGTCTACAGAGTTAGTTCTAGGACAGCAGAGGTTACCCAAAGAAACCCTATCTCAAAACAAAAAAAAACCATACAAAACAGGATTTCTCTTTGTAACATTTGCTGTCCTGGATCTCGCTCTGTTGACCTGGGATGTGCCTGCCTTTGCCTCTTGAGTACTAGGATTAAAGTCATGTATTGCCATACTCAGAAAGCTATATTGTGGATATTAACCCTGGCTATCAGCTAGCAAACTCTCTTCCTCGCGTTCTTACGGTCCTTTGCTGCTCAGAAGTTTATTCATTTCTACAAAACAATCTATCAAGTTGTTATCTATGGTTGTTTGAATAGTTATGGCCCCATAGAATCACAAGTTTGCATGCTTAGTCCATAGGGAGGGGCACGATTAGGAGGTGTGGCCTTGTTGCAGTGGGTGTGGCCTGGTTGGAGGACAAGTGTCACTGTGGAGATGGGCAGGTTATATATGCTCGCCATAAGCCCATGTCTCATAAGATATGTCTCCTTCTGCTCCCAGTGGATTGAGAAGGAGAACTCTCAGTTCTTTCTCCAGCACCATGTCTGCCTGGACACTGCCTTCTGATCCTAAATATCTTCTCTCACTCTTTGGGCCCTGCAAGATCTAAACATGCATTTACTCTAGAGATAAGAGGAGTGGAGCCTGGAGAGGATTTTGAATTAGGAGAAGGATTTTAAGAGCATCTCCATTGGATGCTTCTCCTTCATCCTCTTTTCTTTCAAGATCTAAAAGCTTCAACTACAAATGTTGAGCAAGTACATTCCTCCCGGCCTAGAATTAAGATTCCATTCATGTGTGGCTTCAATGAAGCTATAAGCCTTCCAGTTTCAGCTTCCGGAGTAGGAAGCCGGCAGTTAATTTTGTGGTTGACTTGACAGTTGATTTGTTTGGTTGGTTGTGGGATAAGGTACGAGCCCTGGGTGTCCAGGCAGGTGTATTATATCTTAACTGACTACTCTACTCATTCCCTTTTTGTCTCTATCCTTTAAAAACCAATAAACAGCTGTGCATGATGGCGCACACCTTTAATCCCAGCACTCGGGAGACAGAGGCAGGTGGATTTCTGAGTTCAAGGCCAGCCTGGTCTACAGAGTGAGTTCCAGGACAACCAGGGCTACACAGAGAAACCCTAACTCGAAAAACACAAACAAACAAACAAACAAACAAAAAACAATAAACATCAGGGTCAAAGGTTTAGCTTCCACTACACCCTGTGCCTGCATGAAGCTCAACAAATAAAAAGTTAAAAAGTCCCAAGATCCTATTTCACTTAGAAAGCAGAGCTCACACATAGAAAACTAAGCTCAGAGATTTTTTTAAAAATTCATTTAAAAACATTTATTGTGTGTCTTCCATCTGTCTGTCAGTCTATGTAAATATGATGTAGTACGGTACATGTATGACAGTTAAAAGACAACTTACTGGAGTCAGTTTTCTTGTTCCACCAGGTGGGCCAAACTCAGGCCTTCAGGCTTAGCTCCCTGCTTCACTGAGCCATCCCACTGGTTCCTTAAGCTACTTTGAGACAGTTACCTTTAAACTCTTCAACCACCCCAGACATCGGTGTGTGCTGGACAGGAAACATATGGCTTGCAATTTCCTGAGCACCCTGCTTCCTGACACTGGGCTTCCTGAGCAAAAGACCCTTTCCCACCCTTTCATCTCTGTCATTTTGCAAATCTGGGACAGTGGCCAGTGGCCATTTGGTTGCCGTAATGAAGGGAGAAAAGACCGTATGAAGTGTGTATTCACAAGCAAACGATTACAAGTTGGCCTTTATCTCTCACACTGTACAAAAATAACTCAAAATGGATCAAAGATTTGGCTGTAAGGCCCATAACCCTGAAACAACTAAAGGAAAACATATGGGGATATTTTTCTGGATAGGACCCCAAAGGCACAGGAAACAAAAATCACAAATTGACAAATGGGGTAGTACATTAAACTAAAAACCTTCTGCGCGCAGCAAAGGAAAACAACAAACAGAGCAAAGACTCAGCCTACAGGACAAGAGAATGCCTTTGGCAGCCGTTTGTCTGATAGACAGCTAATATCTAGAATGTTTAAAGAATTAAAAGATAACAGCAATAGAAACAAACAATCTGATGTAAGAATAGAGAAATGATTTGAATAGACCCTGCAAAAGAAGAAACAGAAGTGACTAATAAATATCTGAAAAATGTTGAGCCATTATGAAAACTGAAATTAAGCTACAAGGAGAGACTAGGGATATAGCTCGCTGGGAGAGCACTTCCTTAGCAGTCACAAGGCCCTGGGCTACCTCCATCCCACCCCAGTTAATTGGGCTACTGTATAAGACTAAAGTAAATAGCAAATGCTGGTGAATGTGTTCACGTTGAGAAACGCTACGTAATTGGCAGAAACGTAAATTAGTAGAGGAATTATGAAAAATAATACAAAGGTTCCTCAAGCCCACACACCACTGTTACTTGATGTTAACACATAGTCATGCCTTCCATAAATATGAAACGCTTACAGTAGGTGCAAAGAGAACATCATTCTTGGAAAGGTCACATGGAACCAGGCTATGGAACTGTATGTAGTTCCTCCATCTGTCTGAACCTTTTGGTTTCCTTGTCAAGGAACATGGGGGAAAAAAATGTCACCTTAGCTAGACAGTACTGGTGCACACTTTCAGTGCCCCAGCGCTCAGGGGGCAGAGGCAGGTGGATCTCTGAGTTCAGGGCCAGTATGATCTACAGAGAGAATTCCAAGACAGACAGGGCTCCACAGAAAAACCCTGACTTGAAAAACACTGAGGGAGAGAGAGAGAGAGAGAGAGAGAGAGAGAGAGAGAGAGAGAGAGAGAGAGAGAGCGCTTGAGGATAAATTGGGGTGAGTCAGAAAGGACTTCAGGTACACAGCTCTGCAGAAAGGCTCAGGAGAACCACGAGTTTTTGTTCTTACAAATGTGGGAATTGCTGGAATATTTTTGTGGGGTGGTGGATAGGAGCTTTGACGGCCTTCCAGGATGAAATCACCTCTGGCCTTCTCTGTAGAAATAAAGGTCTCACTTGTTCCTGGCTAGGGTGGACCACACTGTTTCCTGAAAGAAAAAAAAAAAAAAATTCCTGGCCGTGCCTTCACATCCAGCCCTCCCCGTCCACACAGCCTACTATTTGCTTAAGTGTAGAGTCACCCCCTCAGTGAGTAGCACAAAACATGGTCTGTCTTGAGGCTGGGCGAGGAGGAGTCTCCCAAGAGACGTTTGTTCAGAATCTCAGTCCGTTTTCCTTTCGTGCTGCTTCGGCTTCCTTCTTTGGATATAGCCAGATGTCAGAAAAAAGTAAACGTCAAGATGCTTAATGACTTAGGTTCTCTTTGTTTGTTTGTTTGTTTTTGTTTTGGTTTGGTTTGGTTTGGGTTTTGGTTTTTGTTTTTGTTTTTTTTTTGGTTTTTTTGAGACAGGGTTTCTCTGTGTAGCCCTGGGTGTCCTGGAACTCACTCTGTAAACCAGGCTGGCCTCGAACTCAGAAATCCACCTGTCTCTGCCTCCCAAGTGCTGGGATTAAAGGCACAGGCCACCATGCTCAGCTAAAATGTATTTCTAAGCCCTTCATTAACACCCAAGGCTGCAGAGATGGCTCAGCGGTTAAGAGCACTTAACTGATCTTTCAGAGGACCTGGGATCAATTCCCAGCGAGCCCAAGGCAGCTCATGACCATCTATAACTCCAGTTTCAGGGACTCTGATGTCCTCTTTGGCCCTTAGTAGGAACCAGGACACCTACATGCAAACAAAACACTCAGACACATAAAATTAAAACAATACATCTTAAAAAAAAATAATAAAGGCTTCTTGACAGGCATCAGAGGGTGTGTGATATGGGAAGCAGTGAAAGATTTCAGATTCCTGACTTCCATGCTTCTAGCTGCCGATAAACACAGCGAATTCTGTCTCAACGTCATAAGTAAGTGACATTTTCATTTGTAACTGTTTCTTCTTAGTGCCCTTTGAATTTTATTTTTTGGCATTTCTGGTTTTTTGTTAAAATGATCCTCCCTCACCCCCATCCCATGGCCACCCTCTACACACACAGCTCTGAAATGCTGCCTAGTGACCCCATGAAGACTGTCACTATGACATGAAAGACTAAGACTATTACTATGACACACCTGGTGGACAAAATCGGAGGTTCGCGTGCTACTGGGCACAAACCTTATGTACTTGGGTTTGTTCTTATTTTTGAGACAGAGACTCGCGTTGGCCAGGCTGGCCTTGAACTTGGTATACAGTTAGTTGAAGATGGCCTTGAACTCCTGTTCTTTCTGATTCCACATCCCCAATCCTGGTATGCAACGCCAAACCTGCCTGAGTCTCAGTCAACAAGGCATGTTAAGGGGCATGTCTTCAAATAGAAACTCACATAAAATAGAGCTATATATTGATAGCCAGGTGGCAGTGCCACTTGCCTTTAATCCCAATGCAGAGGAGTATCTTTGTGAGTTCGAGACCAGCGTGGTCTAAAGAGTTAGTTCTAGAGCTACAAAAAGATATTATAAATTAGCCAGGCAGCATTGGTGGCGCACACCTTTAGTCCCAGCACTTGGAAGGCAGAGGCAGGTGGATTTCTGAGTTCGAGACCAGCCTGGTCTACAGAGTTCCAGGACAGCCAGGGCTACACAGAGAAACCCTGTCTTGAAACAAATAAACAAACAAACAAACAAAACAACAACAACAACAAAAGTATAAATTGATAATTGACAAATATATGACCTAAGAAACTTACATTTGTATTTTCCCTAGTTCAGTGTTCAGCATTTAGACATTCCATATTCATAATAACTTCACAGAATAAAGCTTAAAGCTACCTTGGATAACAAGAGCTATTTAAAGGTCATGCTATAGTTGCAGAGAGAAGGCACCTTATATAGTACCAAAGTGGTTGACATGGCTTGATTTAGACTGTGACCCACTCCTGGCCAATTCTAACTGAACCACCTAGTCAGATGATGGCTCAGGAGAGAGAGATCTACAATCTTGCATAAGTCCAGGCAGCTGGGCTTGGGGACCAGTGCCTTCTAATTATTGGCCATTTTGGTTGAGGCTGTTTCCCAGAACCTGTTACAGCAGTCCTGTTTCTCGGAATGGTCCGTGTGAGAAATGCATTCTTAGGTAGTTCTATCACTGTGCTGAGGCAAACCTGGCTGGCACGGACAGGTCATGCCAGGGGAATCCTTTTTGCAGTGAAGAGATGTGACTAACCAGAGATGTGTAAGGCCAGTACTAAGACAACACAGTGTGCCATCTGACACCAGCCACCTTCGTCTTTAGAATGCACTCTGAAATATGAACAGAAAAGCATCGTGCAGGCAGATGCATGGACCAGCAACACTGTTACAATTGGCAAGTCTTCTGTGCTGTGTGTGTGTGTACTTCCACACAAATGGCAACACAGTAGTCTCACCTCTATCAGCATCGACCCAATTTATTGTGCTACGATGTCAAGGTGGCTATGATGTCACTAGGCTATAGGGTTCATTATACATTCTTTCCAGACCACAGCTTTATATGTGGTCCACTGCTGACCCAAACATCATCACAAGACATGTGACGATAAAACTAAAGGAAACACGCCAACTAACCAAGGCAAAACGGCTGCCAAAAGAGGTTCTGCAGGTGAGGTTGTCCGCATCAGCCTCCTCTACAATTCCTATGGCCAGGTGAGCCATGAGTCCTGTGACCTTCACTGCTGGGGTTCCTTTGAAGTTCTCCATACTTCAGAGAGAGAAAGTTGATGCTGACAAATTTCACTCCTCCCCAGCCTTGTTGCCATTTTTTAGAGATTGCAAATGAGCAGTGATTTAAGAAAGCAACACGATTCACAAGAAGAAGAAAAGAATCAAGATTTCCTAAAACTTGTAGCCTCGGGTCTGGGATTTGTAGGTCACTGGAGACAAAGAGCTTGCCTAAAGTGCACAAGGCCTGAGATTTTATCTCCAAGGGTGGGAGTCAGGAGTCGGAATCCAATATCTAGCCCTGGTTCTGCTGGCTGGCTCAGGACACAAAGTATAGCTGGGGAGGTCCCCACCCCCACCCCTGTGCCCCCTGCCTTATTTAGGTTCTTGTCAGTCAGACAATTTTCAAGCAGGGGACAGAAACCTGCTGGTGAGAAACTTCTCAAGTGTCACTGCTTGCAAAAGACCATAGGAAAACAGAAAAGCTCAGTTTTATTATCCTGACAGGAAAAGATAACATCGCTTTGCCCTTTTGGTTTGTTTAAGGTTAGGAACGGAGCATTCCTTGAAAGTTGCCTAAAAAGAGATTCCCAAGCATTTCTTTCCTTCTCATTCAAAAGTGAATCTCATTAATAAAAATCCTGACTAATATCATATAAGAAATGATAGGAATGTTCTCGGTTGTAAGAGAGGACTAATAACTGATCTCTGCCTGATGTGTTATGTGCTCTCCAAGCTATGTGTCAGTCATGTGGGGATGATCCCCTGTCACTACATCTCAGTAAACTTTGCTTGAAATACTGGACTTGAGATCACATAAGAAAAATAGGCGACAAAATTAAATCAGCACTTTGACCCCAATAAATAAATAGCACTTAATAGACGTGACCTCACTAGCGTCTACATACTAGAAATCCAACAGGCACGAAACCAGATATCCTCAGATCGTAGTTCTGCAAGCTGTGTGAAGCTCGCCTAAATCTTTACCGTCTTTGGATGAATTACCGAGGCTCAGACAGAGAGGACCGAGCTGGCACGTTCTGCACGCAGGAAGGACTCGGCACGCGGATGGGCGTCCTGGTCGGTCTAGCGCAGTTGGGGCCCAGGGGAGTGGGGTGTGTCGGAGCAGCCAGTCCTAGGCGGTTGAGCCGGCCCAGCTGGGAATTCGACCTAGGGTGGCCGGGGGCGTGGCGAGCCCTCAGTCACGTAGCCTTGCAAGGTGGCTCCGAGCTACCAAGGACTGTGGACTTCGCGAGGTCAGCAATTGATGGTGTAGGGATCATCTGGGTTTTCCTAACCACTTTTTATTTGCTCACTTGCTAAAAATTGACAGAAACCAGGCACCCGCACATTTAGACAAGTTGCACGTTTCAAAGGCGAGGGAGTGTCACCGAGGCTGCAGAGTGCTCTGGGACCTGGGATTTCAGTAGCCTTTGGCAGATAAGGAAAAGCTCTAAAAGGATGCGCCGCCCCACCCCTACCCGCAGGCACTACGTTCTTGCCTCACAGCGTCTAATCCTTACCCTTAGCATTTTTTTTCTTTTTTCAGTTTGGTAGTTTAAGACTTTGAAGCAAAGACCTAGAGAAGCCAATTCATTTCTGCAGCCATGTCTATGCTAGCGTTCCTTTGTGTCAATCACTTGCTCAATCGCTTCGGAGTCCCCCCACCTTCCCCCAAGCCCCATCAGAGCTGACTACAGAATGTAGTGGAAGAAGGTTGACTTGCCCTGGTCCTTGAAGGCAGCCTTGTTCACTATGGGTGAGCCTCAAGAAGATGTGAGCACCCGAGGTTCAGTTCTGTCTATCTCTGCCACCACGACTGCTCAGGGAACTGCCCTCCCCGTGTGGTGAAAGGAAATCGCCTCTGTTTGAACTTGGGTCATTCTTTAAGGGCACAACTCTTCAAAATTCTGGCCACACAAACAGGCTTCCAAGAGGATAATCGAAAGCAGAGCGCGCGTTAAATCACCCATGCTGCGCTCGTCACCCGCAGCTGCGCAGTTCCAAACAGAAGTGTGGGATGCTTTTCCTCCATCCCTTCATCATAAACATGGCGCCGGAGGGGCTCTACTCCTTCCCGGGGCACAGAATGAACAATAGGTATCTGCTAAGGTTACTGAGTGAGTAGTCCAAGCTTGGGATCCCAGCCACCGCCACCGTAGGACATAAAGTTCAAGGCCAAGGCCGGGGGAAGGGAGCTGGCGGGGGTGGGTGGGGGAGTACCGGAAGGAGTTCAAGGTCTGACTGGGTAAATTAGTTAAGTCCTTGTCTCAAATAGAAGTTTAGTGGTAGGTGGCCTGCCTGGGTAGCATTCCTCAGGCCCTAGTTAGCAAAGGAAAAGAAGAGACGCCGGGTGTCCTGTGGGGGGAAGGGTAGCTGAGGCTGGTGGCAATATTGTGCAACTCATTTCCCAACCCCCACCTCTGAGGCCCACATCCCTCAGGGTAGGAGGGCCCATCCCATGTCTGTTCTTTGTTAGCATCCACGGGTTGATTCCTCTTCCCAGTTCCCTAGGTGCCCTTCATCTCTGCTTCCTGTCACTTCCTTTAGCATCCCTTCCTCGCTGCTGCTTTCCCTTAAATACTTTGACAGGGTGGCTAACACAACACTGAGGTCCCTCTATTGGTGGAGGGTGGTTTTCCCCCTTTGGATCTACAGCTCTTGAAAACGGGAACCGAGCCTCATTCTGTCAAGGTTTAGCTGACATTTGAAGTTCTGCGAGACTCCTGGAGGCTGGGAACAGATTGGAGAAAGGATGCGCAGCAGCCCTACCCTCTGGAACCCAGAATGGGAAGACAGACAATCAACAAGAGAAAGTAAAAGATGCCCAAGGCTTCCATCTGGGCTGTGGGGAACAATGGGCCAAGTGAGGGGGCTGGGGGAGCTAGGCAGCTCTCCCAGGGTCAGGGAAGGCCACACAGGGAGAACTATGCTCTGTCAGCCTGAGGGTAGCGACTGAAGGAACAGTGGGTGTTTGGAGGCCTACCAGCTAAGAGGTGAGCGGTGGGCAGGTTCTGGACGTTCATTGACAGGATTTGTGGGGGGACTGAGGTGAAGAGTAGGTCACGGCAAGGTCTTTGGTTTGAGGAGGAGGGCTGCCCGAGTTGCACACGTGGGTTGTACCCAGGACTGTTTTAACTGATAAGGAGACTGTGGCTCTGATGCTCAGCCTAGCATTCTGGGTAGCCACCCAGGGCTTGGCATGAGGGCCATGCACACAATGGTGCATGGTAGGGTAAGGAGCAAAGGGCTAGTGGTCCAGCCTGATCAATCAAAAGAAATACAGTAGCTTGAAAGAGAACCTCAATTACACTGATTCATGAATAAGAGACAGGGAAGAAATTTCGAACCTCCCTCTCTCAATTGTATCCTTTTTTTTTTGAAAGTGTTCGGCTGGCCAGGACTAATGATAGGCTTGTAATCCCTGATACTTGAAATGCTGAGGCAGGAGGATTATGAGTTTGAGGACTGATTGGGCTACAGAGTGAGCTCAAGGGCAGCCTGAGTAACTTAATGAGACTGATTACAGATTAAAGTTTAGAAGGGGCTGAGGATATCCCATCCCTGAGTTTGGTACCCAGCACCCCAGGGGTAGAGTCCTTCTCCTCCTCTGTGTCATCCTCCACATCTTTGCCTTCTTCCTCCTAGACATGGCTGCTCAATGCCAGTGGCACATCAGTGTCACTACTTCCTGAAGTGGCCAGAAACCAAAGACCCTCAGCCCTGGAGATGTTCCTTGATTTGGGAACAATTCCAGACCATTTAGTCTAATTATATGAGGTTCCCTTTTACCCAGTTAGATGTCTATATACACAACCTACGGGGTGAGATGTATTTTGGAATTGTTAAATCATGTAATAGCCCCTTTTTCTTGGGTTTGGTTATTTTTCTGAATATCTGTGTTTTAATCTGGGGTAGTAATGAAGCCTTGTATTTCTAGCATTTGAGAAGCCGAAGAAGGAAGATCTGGAGTTTGAGGCCAAATAATTAGGGAGATAAGCACTGCCTGGCCTCCAAACCAGCTCTCGCCAGTCCTTACATGGGCAGGGAAAAAAACCCTCTGAGAGATAAGAAGACAAAGAAACACAGCAAACAATGGGCAAGAACTAAGAAACTCAAGGAGAATATGCACGCACAAACAGGAGCTGGGGAGATGGTTCGGTGGTTAAGTGCCTACCATACTCGTGTAAGGACTCCAGCTCAGATCCATGGTAGACACGTAAAAAGCCAGCTGTTGTGGTGTGTGTCTAGATTCCTAGTGCTAGAGAGGCAAAGATGGGAGATCCCTGATCCCTGGAGATGCCTGGCCAGCTAAATCTGTGAGCTTCTGGTTCAGTGAGAGCCTGTCTCAAAACAAAACAGACACAGCAGACGTCTATAACGTGGAGAATAATAGAGAGATAGCTGCCATAGACCTGTGGTTTCTGCACACACACACACACACACACACACACACACACACAGAGAGAGAGAGAGAGAGAGAGAGAGAGAGAGAGAGAGAGAGAGAGAGAGAGAAGGAAAGATAAAATAGGGTTTAGTTTAGTTTTGTTGTCTTTTCTTCTTTTTTACATGGAAACATTTCTGGGATCATCCCAGACATGCTCTCTTTTCAGGGTTGTTCAGCTATACATTCACATACACTGTACTAGCTGGTTTTGTGTTTTAACTTGACATACTCTAGCATCATCAGAGAGAATCCCATAGGTTCATCTATTTGACTGCTTGGTTCCCAGTCGGTGGAACAGTTTTGGAAGGATTAGGAGGCATGGCCTTACTGGCATAGTTTCAAAAGTCCACTCCAAGCCCAGCCTTTCTTTCTCTGCCTACAACTTGTGAATCTGACATAAACTCTCAACTACTATTCCAGTGCCAAGGCTGCCTGCTTGCTACCATGTTCCCCACCATGATGAGATGATCATGGACTCACCATCTCAAACAGGAAGCAAGCCCCCAATGACATGCTTTGTTCTGTAAGTTGCCTTGGTCATGGTGTCTTTTCATAGCAATAGAACAATAAGACACTTGGTGTATGGTTCAGTGATATTAAGCGCAGTTACCACCTCTCATGCAGCCAGTCTCCAGAACGCTTTTCTTCTTGCAGCACAGAGCCTCCAGACCCCCTCCCCCCACCATCAAATTCTTTTTTCCTCTTTCCACAGCCCCTAACTACCACCACTGTACATCGGTCTACATAAGGCTTGTCATGTTAGCGATCCCAAGTGAGTGAAAGAATGCAGTTCTTATCTTTTTGTGGCTGGCTTATTTCACTGATCTCAAGTTTCACTGAGGGTGTATCAGAGGTCACCATCTTCTCCCTTTTTAAGGATAAAAATATTTGAGTGTATGTATGTATGTGTGTGTGTGACAAATTTTATGAATTTATTATATTAGTCACCATCCCTAGATGGACATTAGGTTTTTGCTTCTTCGTTTTTACTGTCATGAATAACATCTATGTGGTGTATACTACTATCTCTTTAAGACCTTATCTTTAAACCGGGCGTGGTGGCGCACGCCTTTAATCCCAGCACTCGGGAGGCAGAGGCAGGTGGATTTCTGAGTTCGAGGCTAGCCTGGTCTACAGAGTGAGTTCCAGGACAGCCAAGGCTACACAGAGAAACCCTGGCTCAAAAAAACAAACAAACAAAAAGACCTTGTCTAGCTTAGCTGTATAGGGTTTCTCTGTGTAGCCCTCACTGTCCTGGAACTTCCTCTGAAGACCAGGATGGCCTCGAACTCTCCAGTGCTGGGATGAAAGGCATGCACAGCCACCACTCAGCTTCAGTCTTTTGAGGACCTCTGTGCTCTGTAGCTATATAATTCTTGCTCAGAAATGGTCCCCTGATTCTCTCCTAGGATACCCTGACATCATTTTACTCTTGGGCCTTTGTCTTTCATTTCTCCTTCTCCTTTGTGAGAACCTCTTCCCCAGCTGCCTCCCTCTCCCGTCAGTGTTCACTGTAGCTCAGTGATTGCTCTTGATGGGTCTTCTCTCCCTCCGTGACTTCATCTGTTTCTGCTGTCTAACCTCTCAGCTGCATGCTAATTATTCCCAGCCGGTGCACACACCTGCTAGGAGAGCCTGTCTTATGTATGTTCCCCATTTGCTCTCCTCTGTCTGCTCTCTAACCTGTCTCTCTGTCTTGGCGGATATCAACCATTTATGGGGCTTCATTGATAATCTCTCGGACTTCCAGGAAGGTTTGTCCTGGTGATGATTTCAAACAAGATCTTAGGGGCTGGAGGCATGTGAGGTTTGTAAACTTCTCTTAGTGGGGCCCCTCAGGTTGGCTGTGTCATACTCCTGAGAGCCATGGATCTCAAGAGGTTGCCATTGCTGTGTCTCTTTCTCTTCTTCTCTTTCTCTCTCCCTCCCTTTCCTTCTTTTTCTGTCTTCCCGTCTTTAAAGCTAGCTGTAGAAATGTGCTCTACCACCTTCAACAAACTACAGTAGCACAGATCTATTTTAAAAACTCCGCTCACAGCCGGGTGTGGTGGCGCACGCCTTTAATCCCAGCACTTGGGAGGCAGAGGCAGGCGGATTACTGAGTTCGAGGCCATCCTGGTCTACAAAGTGAGTTCCAGGATAGCCAGGGCTATACAGAGAAACCCTGTCTCGAAAAACCAAAAAAAAAAAAAAAACCTCCGCTCACATTATTGTAAATATAGCCCATATGTTAAACTTTCCTGCCAGGACCCTTGACCTGCCATCTCCTCTTGCAACACCGAGTCATCACAAACATTACAACCTCACACAGGGCTTCTGGTCTTCCTACACACCTTCCTCTTGATTTCTGCTGTCTTTGCAAATACCCCTTGTGATCACACCAGGTGTGCCCGGCGTCAACATGACTTCTCAGTCTTAATTGTCTTCCTCAGAAGTTATCTGACACCAAGCCTATAAATTGCGCTCCTTGGAGATAACCCCTTTTTATCCTTTAGCTCTTTGATTACACATTACCATCTCAAGACAGCTTCCTCTGCCCTGCTTCATTCTATCCTCCTTGCTCCAGTTTGTTAAGGAAGGAGAACTCTTAAGGAAGGAGGCCATTGACTGAACTCACTCAGGAAGTGTGTATGTTACTTCTCAGTTTGTTGCTTTTGTAGAAAGAGTGACTCTGAAGCTGCTAGAGATGAGAAATATACCTTCGCACAGTCCTCCACGTTGGATAGCAGCCTTTAACGGCTAATCCAGCACAGCTTGCTTACGCTTCAAAATTTCAGACCTGCACCTATACTTTCTTTAAAATCTTAAGGAAACAAGCCGGTGAGACTTATCCACTCTCTGCATTGGTAGAAATATAGTGCTTGACCTTACAGGTTTCAAACAAGGCCATTTCTTTTTTTTAACAAAGCAATCTCACAGCATTTATTACCCGTTGGTAGTAAGTGTGCAGTATCAAAAGAATAAAATATTCCAGAATTCTACTCCCAAAAGACACTAAAACAAAACAACAACAGCACACAACAGCAACAAATCGCACTATACTGGCTGGTTTTGTGTGTCAATTTGACACAAGCTGGAACTATCACAGAGAAAGGAGCCTCCCTTGAGCAAATGCCTCCATGAGATCCAGCTGTAAAGCATTTTCTCAATTAGTGATCAAGGGTGGGAGGGTCCTTTGTGGGTGGTGCCATCCCTGGGCTGGTAGTCCTGGGTTCTCTAAGAAAGCAAGCTGAGCAAGCCATGGGGAGCAAGCCAGTAAGAAACATCTCTCTATGGCTTCTGCATCAGCTCCTGCTTCCTGACCTGCTTGAGTTCCAGTCCTGACTTCCTTTGGTGATCAACAGCAATGTGGAAGTGTAAACTGAGTAAATCCTTTCCTCTCCAACTTGCTTCTTGGTCATGATGTTTTGTGCAGGAATAGAAACCCTGACTAAGACACACACCATCTCCAAGTCTCCCTTTCTCGATCGTTCTTCTTTGGGAACACTTCATGGCAGAGGATTATCATCTCCGTTTAGCAGGTCCCGCCTAACCCAGTATTTTCTTGACTTTGTTTTAGATCCACTCTCTTCTGCAGCATCAAATGGAAGGTTCATGCACTCATCTAAGCCAGCAAGACAACCCTCCATCCTCCTGCTTCTCCCGGAGCCACGCTGGAGTGTGGCACGAATTATGAAGTAGCAGAAGATGAGGTTGGCTAGCTCTGCCATCACGTTCTGCATGGCCCTGGTCATGGGATACCATGGTAGAAGCTCACCATGAATTCAGTTCCATTGTCTGTAAGTCGGAAGCTGTAATCCTTGACTGTGTATTCATTTCAAATGACCACATCCAGAAGCAGCTCTAAGAAGGTGTAAGAGACATATGGACATTGCCAGACTTGTACCTTAATTATTTGACACAACCAGTTTCGAGTTTAGGAAAGAAAATAATATACTTAAAACCTGCTAAGTCCCTTTGTATGTGTTTAAAGGTAACTCCTTGGGGACCTGTCCTTGGAGAGGTCTAACTCTCCCCCTCTTGGCAACCATTAGTTGCCTGTAGCTCTTCATCTAGTAGAGGGTCCTTTTGAGATTTGCCCATCCATATTGACTCGTGTCTTGTAGGTTTTGTTCAGGAAGCCACCATATCGGGGATTCCATGGGTGCAGCCCCCTGTCACACAGAGAAGACACTGTAGACTTTGAAAGGAGATTTTTTTTTGAGCAGTCTCTTGTAAGGTATGATTCTCCCAGTCAAAGCAGGACCATCTCCATGAGATCAGCGGTGCCTACCTGAAAGGATCCATTGGGATGAGGCCAACTTGGCATCCCCTTAGCGAATGAGAGGATGGGAAGCATCAGTGGACCCTCACAAGGTCACTGCACTGCTCTGCCCTTTGTATGCAGTTCTTCCCCTAATCAGTTTTGACTTCAAGGTCTGGGATTGATACTGGAGTACACCAGTTGAGGTTTGATCTGTTGCTCTGTATTGTGATGTTAAGTTCTAACCCCAGAAGGGGTAAATTCTTCCCAGGGAGAAAACCATGGCAATACATCCTTGCATTGAGACCTGCTGGGGTTATAGGAATTTACTCCCGAGGAAGCAAGTGAAGCCCTCTTTCCCTCTCTTCCTTTCCTCAGAGGCAACATAGTCTTTTGTATGTATGTAGCTTTGGCTGTCCTGGAAATCTCTGTGTAGATCCAGCTGGTCTAGAACTCAGACACATCCACCTACCTCTGCCTCCTGAGTGCAGGTATTAAAGGTGTACACCACTACATCCAGCTAGAGAAAGTTTATTGGACAAGTGGCAGTAAGTAATGTGTGTGTGTGTGTGTGTGTGTGTGTGTGTGTGTGTGTTCTGTTATTGTTGAACTTATATTTGTCAGGTTTGGTCTAGATACATGGGTTAGGTGAATGCTTGTCCAAGTGAAATATGATAGTATATTCTACGAGTGTCCTTGTTACACCCATAAGTAGGAGGGATAGACAAGTCCCACCAGCATCATGCTCTACACGTTACCACAGGAGCAATGGCACTTCACACACAAAGAACGCGCACCACCTCTCTCCTTCCCTCTTTCTTCCACCAGTCACAGGCAGAGCTCAGGAGACGGTGATAAAAGGCATCTGGGGAGAATTTGATACCTAAAGCCCACTCGGAAAAAGTTAGACAGGGATGAACTCGTGACTGCAGTCAGTCCTGAGGGTGTGAGGAGGCAATCTGCCGCCTGAGGCTTGGTGGTAGGTGTAGAAGGAAACAGGCCTGCAATCAAAAAGGTCCATTAACACCATCTGGTTAAAGTCACCGGCATGAATGAGCATAAGGCAGACCTTTGAGGCTCCAACTCTCACTGCAAATATCGCCCCAGTATCATAAAACGCACAGAGAAATAAACGGGTGGGAGATTAGCCCGTGCCTAACTTCTATTACATAATATCAGCCCGATTATTTTCAGACAAACCCCTCTTCTGTTTTGTAACTGTCCATCCAGGTCTCGGTAGAGGGGAGCAAGCACTGATATCACTCAGTAGGAAGAGGCTGAGGCTATGCATTGTGGTCAATTTCCTTTGGCTCTGGACAACCAAAGAAGGAAACATCCTCTGGCAAGCTTGCCAGGAACTCCCAGCATGCACTTGTACTGCTTATCTAAGCCACCGTTCCAACAGAAGTGGGACTGATCTTTAAAATCGAGGTGAATGGTACCCGGGGGAAAAAGATGCCTGAGGCTGTCCTCTGACCTTCACCGTCATGCACACTCACAGTCAGGCACCTACCTAACTCGCATGCGCACAATGAACAAACGTGGAGGAAAACCTTTGTTAATTAAATGAATACACAGGGCCAGTGAAAACGGTTCCATGCATAAGGGTACTTGCTGGAACAGTTGCCAAGAAATCATATCTGATCCACAATACACACATACACACACACACACACACACAGAGAGAGAGAGAGAGAGAGAGAGAGAGAGAGGGAGAGAGAGAGAGCATTTTAAACGCACACAAAAAAACATATCCCTCAAGTGATCCAGACTATCCTCAGGGGATTCCTGGTGACATTAATGATCCCTTGGCAATGAGGTCTTGGAACCAGAGCAGCCATGGTTGCTAAGATGAGATCCTCACACAATGGGTCCTGCTACTAAGGTTCTCCCATGGAAGAGAGGGAGGACCATGAGGTAGCACATGAGAAGAACACCAGCAGCTCGTCAGCCCCATAGGAGATGTCACAAGGCACAGGAGAGTCATGGCTTCTGGAGGGTGTCTAGACAATTAATAGCAATCAGAAGAAAAAGACCTTCTTTGGTGTATCATCTATGCTGTAGGACAGAATTTCTCAACCTTCCCAAAACTGTGGCCCTTTAATATAGTGCCTCATGTTGTGGTGACCCCAACCATAACATTTCCAATGCTACTTCATAACTGTCATCCTGCTACTATTACTAACTGTTATGTAGCTAGCCAATATGTGATCCCAAAGGGGTTGTAAGCACAGGTTGAGAAACACTCCTGTAGGGTCACTTCATCTATACTTTTTTTGTTTGTTTGTTTGTTTTCATTTTTGTTTTTCAAGACAGGGTTTTTCTGTGTATAGCTCACCTATACTTTTATAAGTCATCTCTATTAAGCCCGTTGGTTTACCTCACTAGACTTGGATGGAATTGTTTATTTGGTTATTTTGGTTCGTCATTGGTGCCCTCTCTGTGGTGAATAGACATCGGTTCACATCTCCCTAGGAAAAGTTAGTGGGACATTTAGTAAAATATATTTTAATTTGAAAAGCATATGTAGCTTGACCAGTGTTTTCCAAAAGTTATTAAGTCATGCATGGCTAGGGTCCAATAACTTATTATGAATATAATACTTTGGTAGGTTTTTTTTTCTCTGATACATCTGAAATAAGAAACTCCTTTTTAGGCTTTATTTCAGTACAAAAGTGTATGCTTAGGAAAAGCAAAAGGACGGGGCTGTGGTGATGCACACCTTTAATCCCAGATCTCCAGAGGCAGGCAGATAGATCTCTGAGTTCAAAGCCAGTCTGGTCTATAGAGTACGTTCCAGACAGCCAGGTTAAACAAATTATGTCTTACAAAACCAAAATAAATAAACAAATAAATAAATTTTTTAAAATGCACACAATTGTATTCCCTGAAGTTTTAGGAACCCTCTGGGGTCTTGGAATGGACTGTATCTCCCCTCGATAAAAGGCAATGGACTGCTTTATTAATAATCTACCTAAAAAAAAAAATCTTTGAAATGTCTAGATGTTTTTGTTATCTTTGTTGAACTAAATAGGGTCTCAAGTGACCTAGCTGACTTTGAACTTTCCACGGAGCAGAAGACAACTTGAATTCCTGAGCCTCCTGTCTCGTCCCCTCAAGGGCTGGCTGGGTCTCTAGGCCTGGTTTGTAATTTTCACCTTTTAAGAATACAGTGAGTTCTGAGATGGATATGTGTGTCTCCATCAGTCTTAAAAGACCTCAGTGCAAATGAGGCACAGGGTTCTTTTTTTTTTCTTCTCTTGAGACCAAGCCCCTGCCATTGAGACAAAGTGAAAATTAAACTGGGGTGGGTGGGGTGGGGGTGGGTATAGCCTAAGGCTTACTTACAGAAGTGGTTCTTAGCTTTCCTAATGCTCTGACCCTTTTAATACAGTCCCTCATGTTGTGGTGACCCCAACCTTAAAATTATTTTTATTGCTACTCCATAACCACAATTTTGCTACTGCTATGAATGTTAATGTAAATATCTGATATACAGGATATGTAATATATGACCCACAGGCCGAGAACAGCTAGTTTATGGGGTCCCCTATGCCATAAGCCACAGACTCACTTCCTCACTGAAAAGAAGATATTCTGTGAGGGAGGCAATAGCTAACCCACCCCATTTTGATGTAAGAAACTCAAAACAGGCCACCACCTTGTCCTAGCCCAAGGCTTATTATGTAGGGGTAGCTACTAGGAAAGGTCCCTTCAAAAATTGGATGATAATTAGAAATATTAAGAGCAGTCGAGATTGAATGTGGCTCTGAGCGGAGTTAATTCAAACGACTGCCATAAAAGGCTGTTTCACTGGGCTGGATAAGACAATGACGTCACAGTCACCAAATTTCCTGCACGGTCAACAGGCCTCCCTTTAAACTTCTCGGATTCGGTCCTCTTCCTTAGGAAAAGATCACTGGTTGGTTTCTTTCTTTCTACCCCCTTGTGGTTGTATCCTGGCATTCTTTGTGAATATGGGGCAGATGTGTTAAATAGGGGTCAACAGCTGGAGTCAGGCTTCCTCTGTGAAGGCCCGGCACGGGGCTCGGTTCCAGCCTGCCCTTTGATATGTTATCTGGGGCAGCAGTGACCGGGCACCGCCGAGGTTTCGAACGGCTTCCTTCAATTTCCTGTAGTGTTATGATGGTGGATATGTGTGTGCACATGGACCCATGTGTGCACATGGACCCGTGTGTGCAGAGGAGAGAGGAGAGCGAGGGGAGGCTTCTGCATGCCTTTCACTAGTCTCTGAGAAAGGTTTTCAGCCAGACACGTGCCTAATGGAAAAGAAAACAAAAAGACAACAGTTAGCCACAGCGAGGGTTCCTCACATGGCTGCTACTAATTACCCGAGTGGATCTGGGCAAGGTATTTCATCTTCAGACTCAGTTCTGTTTCTGTCTGAGGCTCCTCCCAGCTCAGATTCTCTGGCTTCTGCTCAAAGGGTCACTTTCAGCTCCCCACGGTTTGCTGTTCTGAAATCCTTGGTTCCCTCCCTTATGATCCAACACCGTGCGAGTCTGTGTGTCCTTTGTATTTCCTTTAGTTAATTCTATATTATCCTCTTGCATTTCCGTGCTAGGAGACCGGCTCCTCCGCGAGCCTTTATTACCCAGGCCCCATTGTCGCTACACAAATATTACAAATGTCAGGGCTTTACCTGCCAAGAAAGGCCACAATGTGTTTGCTTCCTGTTTTGTTCCTGGAGCTTCTAGAGTTTAGAGATTGGGTTTCATCCTGACAAAGGTTGACCAGAGTCGCAGGGCTGCCTGTCACTTCGCCAGCTCTGTTCTGTTCTTATTACATTCAATTAAGTTTAAGTGTGCACAGTGGCACTTTTAATTCATCTGGGTCCGTATCCGAGTAGGAACATTTAAAATAGAACCAAATAGGAAACTTGTTTGACAGTCTTTGATTGTCCCGCGCTGATGGCTTCCTGGGGTTCTCCACAAGCGGGTTTAGCGCCATCTAGCGACGCAATGGCTAAAGCTTTCCTGCCTGATAGGTATTTGAAATTTTGCTGGCTAAAACAGGCCAACATCAGGGGAAGCCTTGAATCTAGCTCACCTAATCTCCAGGAGGGTCGAGATTTATTTGTTTATTACTGAGCCTAACGATTTTTTGTAACCTACAGAATCTCCGACCCACGAAAAGCAAAGATTTTTCAGTGTTCTGTTTTAGGTTGGAGTCATATTAGGATTCTAATTTTTCTTTTTCTTTTTCTTTTCTTTCTTTCTTTTTTTTTTTTTTTTTTTTTTTTTTTTTTTTTTTTTTTTTTTTTTTTTTT